>NW_017307475.1:53931-73076 GCF_000935625.1 Nanorana parkeri | reverse complement strand
CCCCCCCCCCCCCCCCCCCCTCTGCTCCAGCAGTCAGAGACCAGCTGATGTCATCAAATCTAACGCAGGACCTATGGCCCTACTTTATACATAAAGATGCTGAGGGACAGTCCACGAACTGGAGCTGAGGGAAGAGAGGTGAGCGCCGCTAGCCGGGAGAGGGGGGGATCACATAACCCTTGCAGTGCAGGGGGGTATCCCGTTACAATTGTAGTTTTTTTTTTTTTTACCTGGAAATAGACTTTAAACGAATATGATTAACCCCTGCCGCGCAGGGGGGGTTTCCTTTTCAATTGTAGTTTTTTTTTTTTTTACCTGGAAATAGACTTTAAATGAATATGATTGACAGCACAGACATGTGGGGGACCAGCTGGTAGCTCAGATGTGGGGGTGGTGGTGGTGGTGGTGGTGGTGGTAGGGGATAACTCAGACAAGAATTCAATATCTAGTACTTCTAGGACATAATTATTGTATTCGCTGGTGCCAGCAGGGTGGTTAGGAAAGCTGAATACATGCTTTTATGCTGATTTAAATTGTGCTGACCTGACCTATACAGTATGTTATTATCTTACATTAAAGACTGCAAGTGTAAACACTATTATCACATGTGTCATATCATGTGCCTATATATCATTCTGTAAGAAAAAGAACATTAGCTGAGTGCTGAACAGGAGATTCTGTATTTGAGGTTATTTTTTCACTTTCTTGGATAAATAAATGACTATCCTCCTTCAACCATTCACTACAAAAATCAATCTATGTGCAGATTACCTATTCCTTTCATATGTATTGAATCCTAATGTTACCTCCATTGTTTGCAGTATGATGGGTACACTTCATGTCCCCTGGTGACAGGCTACAACAAGGTGATCCTGGCCGAGTTTGACTACAATCAGCAACCACTAGAGACCTTCCCCATTGACCAGAGCAAAGAGAGATGGACAATGTACTATATGAAAGCGAACATGATGCCATTCCTGTACTGGCATTTACTTCTTACGTAAGTTATCCTCAAGGCATACTGGAGATTGCTGCACAGAACAGGTTTTTTTTTTATCAATGTGAAATGTATTTGACAAACATCTAGAAGAAAATGTTTAGAACTTGATTTAAGAGGCACACAGCACATCTATAGTAGAGTCTATGCTGTTTGGGTCCATTGTCGTCAAAAAAAAGGCGATGCAAAAACTCAAGGAAAGTGAAATGTAACTTGGAAAGCTAGCTACCAGCTGAGAACCAAAGCAAAGCTGTCACCGGGGTATATATTTGGTACACAATACCTTCAATATATTTCCCATATGTTAGATTTAAATTCATCTTTGTAACAATATGATCTAGCAGGAACATAGTGTCCTATTATTAGTGTCACAGTATTCCCCATAAGGCCAGGGAGCAGTCACATTACATCCACTGAGTTCACCCTGGATTTCATTGTGTCACAGCAGGTGGAATATTTGTGAGTATATGCTGCAATTTTCAGGGCTGTGTGAATGATGGTTATTTTTTTTACTTCTATTGGATGAGTTCACCTTTCCTGTCTGGGTCCAGTGAACTAGAGTAGCAATACAGTAGCCTACATAGCTCTATTACATTTCAATATCACTGGAAGGACCTGGAAGAGGAAGTGTTCAAAGGGCCATTGCAGCACTCTTGCAGGTTATACGGAATCTACTTAAGGGAGCTGTATTGGGAGAGTAAAATATACTCTTCCCAATACTTGGAGCCGGTGTGGGACACTGCAGCTGTCACATTCCAGCTCTATACAGAGAGCTGAGTGATTACAGACCACTGATTGCTCAGTTCACCTTGTCCTTGCACAGAGCAGTGACTGTCAGTCATCACTCTCTGCAGGGTTTCTCCCCTCTCTGTTCCTCCAGAGTTCATGTGGGGGACAGACGGGGGAGGAGACGTGCACAGCTGGTTCTGGCTCTAGAGAGGCAGAACCAGCTGTCAATCAGTGGGGTGGATCCCAACAATACTGTCCGGATCTTTCCTGGCTGCAGTGCGGCTCTATTCTCTCAGCAAATAGCGAGCTACTGCCTGCTATGTGCTGACTTTGAGTCACAGGTACACATGTAATAAATATACTTTCCTGTGACCCAAAAGAGATGTAAAGTCAAAAAAGTTTTGGCTTTACTTCTCTTATAGTCTCCAGTAGCTATCCTACATCACGATACTATACAGTATATTGAAGCAGTAGTAAGTTGGTGTATTCATTTAGAGCAGACATCTAAACTAAAGTTCTGTGATACAAAAATAGAAGGTATACACCAGACTTGTAACATTTCTGAGTATCAGAAAGGATGATTACTGGGTTCTGTCATTAATATTAAAGGAGAACTATGGGGGTCAGTGTTTTTCCCCATAGTTCTCCTTAGGGTAACGGGAGGACACAAACTAGCGTCCTCCCGTCACCCTAAGCTCAGTATACCGCGAGCTACAGCTACGAGACACAGCAGCCGGAGCGAATCCCGATATCGACGTCGAGATCCACCCAGCTGTGTGAGTGACAGCTGGCTCTGCCTATCTAGAGGCAGAGCCAGCTGTACCTGCCCCCTCCCCCGTCTGTTCCAGATCGGAGCGGGGAGAGAGGAATCCAGCCCCTCCCCCTTTCACGGCAGAGAGCCTCGACAGGATCGAGAGGTGAGCGAACCTGGTATGTGTTCGCTCACTTCCCGATCTACTGAGCCGATCTGTGACAGTCTCATTGTCACAGGTCGACTAGAACTATGAGGTGAGTGGAAATCACTCATCTCATAGTTCTCCTTTAAATATATGAAAAGGATTACTCTTATCTTGGGTGGAGCAGTCCTAAACAATTGACTAACGATTGGATTGGCTGGAAAGACCGTCCTTTTTTTTAAGGTGATATATTTTAGAAGTAGAGAAAAAGATCTGTCAACAAAGAAAATGATATGCAGTGATTGTTGCCAGCGTACGTGTACTAAAGCATGGATTAACCTTCATGGAACAGGAATATCAGGTACATTGGGATGATCAAGATTGCAGGGAAATATGAAGAAACTCAGTCAGTGTAGAAATAATATAACGGGTATAAGAATGTCGGTAGTAAAAATGAATCTTAATCACTAACTGAATGACATTTGACATTTATTGGTTATTCACAGACAAAAGGGTGAGGAGTTTGGAGAAGGCAGGAGAAGGGAACAATCTAGGACAACAGAGCTGATTTGGAAAAATTCTCCATTTCAGCTCACTTTCCAGCTCAGCTATTTTGGCCTAGATTGTGTGTTGAAACAGTAATTTCCATGTGACAGGGTGACAACGCACAGGAAGACAGGGACAGAGTGTTGTCACCCTATATTAGGAAGTAATAAAGTGTAGCAAATGTTAGATTTTGAAAAATATTGAAAATAACTTTTGAAATTATTTTAATTTGTTAAAGCTTTTATGACAGTTTAGTGTTTGGGTTTACATTACATATATTTTAAAGCCTCAGTTAGCCTCTACAGGTCTCAAACTCAATTTACCCGGGGGCCACTGGACAAATTTCATGCTTCAAAATAAAGTGTAACTATAAACGGTACCAGTGTTATGTCGGCGCATGTTACAAGCGGCAGCTGTCACCCATTCAAGTTAACGATCGTGCATCCAGGGAGAGCGATTGTTTTCTAACTGCATGTAATCATATCACGTATCATTCCATGTGGTGGGCAGGCTTTTACATGCAGTGGCTGTCACCTGATCATTAGCTTAAATGGATGACAGATGCTGCTTGTAAACGGCAGATTAGGGATTCCTAATGCAGGAAAACGCAAGTTCCTGACACAGGATCCCTAATCACCCCTGAAATATAGGTGTGCATGGGGCCTAACACACACACACACACACACACACACACACACACACACACACACACACCTGTTAAATCTTATTAATCATCCTTTCGGCCAGTGTGCAGTGAAGACTGTCAGTGGATCTGAGTACCGGCCCTGACAGGAGCAGCTACGCGGTCTGCATCCGACAGAGATGCAGACCGTGTAGCTGCTCCCGCAAGTCAGATATGCGATCTGTGAGCACGTGCCTGACTTGTCAGTGGGCCACATAGTACCAGTTCACAGGCCAGTACTTTGAGACCTCTGCTCTACAGCATTCCATGGCACCGTGGTTCTATCCTCCAACCCCTACAAAACTACAGGTCTCAGCAGTGCTGAAGGGGTCCGATGATGGAGTGCTGGAACAGAGGGGGGGTAGGAACATGGCTGCGAGAGAGGTACGTATACTGGAGCGGAATTACTAAGATAGTTGAGGATGTTCACACAATAAATTGCATATATTAATTTCAATGATCCAATTGTGCAGATGGCTTTTCACATGATTGGATAATAGTGGTAAATATTCACACAATCCTATAGGCATTATAAAACAAAGTGCAGGAAGTGAAACTGTGTTTTAGTTTTTGTAGACAAGTTTAGTAGTAGGCAATTATAAAGAATACTGATTGTTAAGTGGGTTTAGGTACATAATGGTGTAACAGTTCAAATCAAAATTCTATCTTGAAAAGGAAGGATAATAAAAGAATATGATCATCGCCAAGACTTCTCTAAGATGGTGCTTGGTTTCTGTAGGAATGGCGGCTGGTCAGAGAAAGTGAAATCCCTTGCATGCATTGTTGGTAAAAGCCTGTGACGCTCAATGTCAGAGACGATGGTTACCATTAAGTTAGCGGCAGTGATGACCACTATGATGATGAGAAGTTAATCTTGGGCTCCCTTTAGCGGCCAGAAGATCTTAAAGTACAAGTTGCAGAGTTCCACAGTGTATGCTTTGGCCCTCTATGGGCAGCTGATTATTGGGTATGTCCCCATACGTATGTGAGGTGCCAAATAATTTTGTTCTTAGTGTGCCCTCCCCTACTGGCCACTTTACCCCTGCTCTGTGCAATCCCCCAATTGCCACCACTACACCAATGTGCAATACTCCACTTACGATCTCTGCACTAACACATGGTGCACCGACGCATACTTCTGCAGTCATCAACAGTGAAGCAACACACACTTCTGCACTGGCTGCCCCTGGAACAGGCTTTCATGATCTCACCACCTCACCTGCACATTCCCATTTCACTCTCCACTGCACCAACATGAGCCACAGGGGGAAATTTAATAAAATAAGAGCAGTTGCACATGGCAACCAATCAGCTTCTCTCTTCAGTTTGTTCAGTTAAGATTTGAAAATGAAAGAGAGAAGCTGATTGGTTACAATGGGCAACTGCTCCAGATTTGATAAATTCCCATCTCAGTGTTTTATGTCACTTTACCAATGCAGTCATCCATATTCAGCCTGTTCAATGAATGGGCACACTTTTGCAGATTTATCCTGTGAACATTCTCGTCTTCTTTGGTAAATCAGCTTCATTACATCTTTCTTGCAGGTAGCAGTTTTTGACCGATGTTTAGTACTATCTGCTATTTATATAATAACTGCATAAAGAAAGCGGATCCATAAAAATGTGTGTCGTTTCTTTACAGGGGATATTGGGGAGGGCCAGGCCCCTACAGGAAGATAATGCACCTTGGACTGAAATAAAATAACCCACACGTACACGATTACACACTATAAACCGTACCAGCTACTTCAATGCCTGCCGGAGGAACAAAGGACTGTTTTCGCTTAAAAAAAGGTTAGGCAACTATTAATTCATGTGCAGACTAGACAGCACCACATTCAAAAGAATTGATTCTTCGAATTCATGTTTTCACGACGCAAACTGCTCCTCTATCATTGATGAATGTCATTATTCTGCAGGTAAAATCATGTATTTTTGTTACAGAAATATCTTTCTACATTAATAAAAGGCCTTCAATGTAGTGTTGTGTTATAATAAAAATCCTATTATGTTTGTGTCATACATAGAAATCCCATTATGCTAATTTCTGGTTTACATTTGGCCATTCATTTTGGCAGAGCTGTGAAGTATATATTGTGCTATGGACCTGACAAAAGAACTGAATTCTGTCACTGGTTCAACATTCTCTGTGGATGACCTCGTCTTCATGGTGTATCGGGTTGGTGGCTGACATCCTTAATATCTTTCAGCAAAGTATAGTGATGGTTTACAAGTTACAGTGAAAGCATTCTAACATGGTTGAAGATAGTGTTGTTGGCATTGTTACTTGGTTTTTATCTCCATTTATTCAAGTTGAAATAAGATTGTAATTTGGGTGCAGAAATTCCAAAACAGACCGGCTCAACTCAAAGTTCTCATAGTTGTGTGGCTCAGAACAGGACATATTAACAAAAATGACATCTTTCTAACCCTTCCCTAACAAATTTCCTTCTCTTTCCACATTAACTTTTCCTTTTCTGATTGTGTAGAGCATAGTCATGAGCCGATTCATTGCCAAGAGAGTTTAATGCTAGGACCATAAACACAATGGATTCCTAGCATAGCTTCCACAGCTTGTCACACAGTTGGATGCCGACGGTTTCTGGGGAAGTTAAATCTGTACACAATTGTTATCTCCATAACTGGGACATGCGACTTAAAAGGTGAACTGCAGGCAGTTACAGGAGATTGCCATTTAAAGTAACTGAGTTGATTAACCAGTTAAGGATTTAGGATGGATCTTGGGACACCCTAGAGTCATTCCCCAGTGGAAACACACCTGTAGGTGTAGCTGCTGGGACCTGCAGGCAGAAGCTCTCTGTGCCAGTTGCTGTAATGTAATATTAAAATGTAGATTCATAAATCCCACACCTCCCCAGTTTGCTGTGCAAATGTGCTACAGTACCAACAAATATGTTCCTGGCCACTTTTTAAAGTGCATCAAAAACAAACTTTATATATTGTAGCTTACTAGTCTTTAGCTCATTTTGTCACCTCTATGAAAGGAGGATCCTTGGCTCTATTGGGGGCAAAAGGCTAGTCAGAAGTAGTCCCTAAAGCTGTTCTCTGCCGCATTATGGCTAGCCAGGCCTTTTCTACACTGTACTTTTGTGGGGGCAGCTGTCTTGGTAGAGGAACATGGCTTTGCTTCCTCATGTTAGAGCTACACCCATCCCCCCAATACTGGGGGAATATTTGAGCAGCAGCAAGAGGCAAAGAAAGCAAATCTCAAAAGACTTGCACAATGCCTTAAATCATCCTTTCTCAGCTAGGGTTCTATGGCACTCCGAGGTGCCTTCTGACTTTGTCAGGGATGGTTTCACATTTTACCACAGTATCATGTATTTTCATGATGCAGGCAAGCTGACCAGCAGCACCATGGAAATGCATGATGCTAATTCAGGGTGGCTGCATCAAGGACCGCCCCCAGCATTCAGAAGTCTGCCTTCGTCCAGACCTGCACCATCTCACAACCCTCTGCCATGCTGCCACACGGTGATGCAGATAAGGTTATCTAGGATATAGATGGGGGGGAATTACATCATTTTTTTACATTTACATTGTAGATGTTCCCTTTAAGACTGCAAATCTTCATGTTTTTATTTCAGGTAACCCATAGCAACCATGTCAATCAGGATTCAGTGTACTGAAATCAAACCAGCTCACAATTGAATCTGATGGATTGCTATGGGTTATTGCACTTTGTTCTTTATCAATTACAACCACTTGTGATTGTGCAATATCAGATTTAGGGTGAAGATGGTGCACAGGGTAATTGAAGCATTACAGGTCTAATCTGTAGGGAATCTCATGTATAATACAATATCCACTGAAATAGCAAGCACGCAAACCATTGGATACAATCATGCACCGGAAATAAAAGATGCACTAAATACATCAGTACGTACTGGCAGATCTATAATGCTGGCCAATGTTGACTTTGTGCTTACATCTGCAGATATATTGGTGCCTTTATTTTACTGCTTTACAACCAACACGATTTGTGCTCCTGAAAAGGAAAAGTGAGCGTCTTTCTATGGAGAACTAAAAACACAACAACCTGTTTTATTTATCCTTTGCTTAAAGAAACATGGGCGCTGCCATTGCTAACCGCTCCTTCAGAAAATGCTAGTTACTTTGATTTCATGCCAATTGTTTAAAATGACCAGAACAAGTAGAGAGGAAGTGTGACGGCTCTCATTTACTGTATGCTATCCGGTGGTGAAACAAGATTGCTAGGCACCTAGCAGTTTCGGAGGCTGGGATCACATTTTCGCGTTGCAGCAACATGTACGTTACCACAACCATCATTTTGTATGGCGCCCAAATGCACTGCATCGTGTTACAAAAAAGGGTTATTATGTCCAGTGTTGGCCTTGCTGGGGGTGCTTGGTACCTCATTGAAAATATACATGTGCTGCCATAACACGTTAATGCACATGAATTTAGTGCAGCGCAATCCCAAACAAATAGTGCAATTGCACCACACTGGAATGCAGGGCATTGCTGTACCATGCATTCCAATGGGGGCAGGAGGTGCGCCTGCGGTGCCATTGAAATGAAAACCACCACATCCCCTCCCGCCCCAGAACGCAGGGAGGCTTGTTTATGCAATTCAGTGCGTTCACCCCATGGGACTGTGGGATAAACGCACTGGATGGTGGGAACAGGTCCTAAAGGTGTCCTCACACTTCCTGTTGAGTCTACAGGACAGTAAAGAAAGGGAAATCGTCCTGAGATAAATATTTTATTTTTAAAAACCCCACTGACCGCAGATTTAAACCATTCCTACTCTATCCAAAATGGGGGGGAAAAAGTTTGAGATAAATATCCTTTTTATAGTTGCAGCACACGGTTTCCAAGTTTGGACAGCATTAGAATACATGCATTAAAAAAAAAGAAACCTGCAACTATTTACAATAGTTTTATAGTTTAATACACATCACACAATGCACATGCATACATCGTAAGATGGATTCACAAAGAAATCAAACAATATGGCCATGCAGGTTTATATAGAATGACAAAAGGCAAGCTTGATGAATAACATGCTTTTCAATTAGTGTACAAAAATAAATAAAAAAAAGGCCAATAAATAAAGTCATTTTAGAATGCAATGCTCTACTGGTTTTCTAGAGCCGATTAGTTAGCATTTAAAGTGAACCTGTAATCCATTTTACACTCCTGTCTAAGAACAGACCCAACAGGGCACCTACTACCTTTATATTTTAGTCCTAAAATGCTCTTTTCTGGTCCTTAACGACCAATGCTGCTGTCATTCGGCAGAGCTTCGTTATGAAGTCAGGAAAAGTCAAACTAAATTACAGAGAGGGCACAACAAAGGCTTTTCTGACCAATAAAATTCATCTTGTGGTTTCAGCTCTTAAAATGACAAACTCCAGTTATTTATTTTAAGTTTTGGATGGAGTAGAAATGGCTTTGAACTTCAGCCAGGTTTTAAATTCCATCTGTGTCCCCATCAAGGAGATTTATTCTCCTTTTCTGCTGGATGCTCGTCATCTGCACAGGAAGGAGATAAACCTGATGGGGACACAGCAATAGGATGCACTTCTTACAGGTTCACTTTAACTTCCACAGAATCATGTTGGCAAGGGAGAGCCATAAGCCAGCAAGGGTGATTGATCAATTTGACACACAGTATGGCAGGGAATAAGCAGTAAGATTACATCACAATTCATAAACCCCACACCCCTTCACTGTTCACATGCAGTACATTGCCAACATAAAACATGAACACTTCCTAAAGTACATCTAAGCCCAAAAACAAAAAGGTCATATTACAGCTCACCATTCCTTGGATAAAGCGGCTGCATTCTTTTTCTGGTTGTTTTCACCTGGCTATGCTGCAAATAGCGCATTTCCTGCATCTGTGCCTACACTCATTTCTTCCTGGTATATATGGAATAAGCCACGGTTGGCACACAGGCTGGACCAACATGGTTTTTTTCCAAACTTGCTAAAAATGTTCTTAACCCATCTTCCAAGCAAAAAGCTGCAATACTTTTCTTGTTTTTGGATTTAGAAATACTTTTAAAGTGGACCTCCAGCCAGATACACATCTTTACATGTATTTTTGATTTCTAAATGCAAGCAGTGTAAGTACCTGAATTTGACTGATCAGCCTCGTATAGACTTGCCTGCACAGCAGAGCTCAGACTTAGAGGTAGAAGCAACACAAGAAGCCAATTAGTGGTGCTGCAAGGCTGTTTAAATATCAGAACTGGATGAACACAAATACTTCGGCAGGTAAACATCTCCTATAAAAGGTTTTCTCATCCGAGTTCACCTGCAGCGAATTTACCTGAATTTCAGCGAGAATTGTGCATGTGTTTTGAAGGAAACTACTAGTAAGGAAGTGCCGCAGCGAACGATTTCTGGATAAAATTATTCTCTGGCCGTCATACCGATCCAGAAGACTAGAGGGTATTTATAAAGCAGTGAGTGTGGCATTTAGTGCAGAGGGATCAATCGCTAGTTTCAGGAAGATTCACCTGGAGTGAGTCACATTCCCTGCTTAATAAATATACCCCTAGGAGTTCTGACTTTCTCCATTTGCATACACATACAAGGTCAGTATATCACAGTTTGACATTGTAGGCCAGGACAGCCAGAAAACAAGCATTTTTAGAAGGTGTTCAGCAATGGAAGCCTCTGCATTTCTCAGTACAGGATTTCTATAATAGAATATTGTTCCAAAGCCATATGGTAAATCTATTGGCATGACTGTCCAAGATTTCTGGTGTCATGTATATATAAAAAAAAAAAAAAAAAAAAAAAATATCCCATCTACTGAATGAGAGGAAGCCAAATTTGTAATACATATGTGCCAGGTCCGGTCAGCAATTAGTTTGAGTCAAAAGTATAATTATATATAACAAGAGCTGCCATTAAATTGAAGTTCATCATTCAATGCCCAAAGCAAAGTCCACACACAGATATAGTATAGCCGATCATGCAAATGCATATTGTTTTGCTCTAAAGAAAGCTTGGCAAGGCCCTTCATCAATAGGCCATGATAAAACTTTAGAACATACAGCTTCACCGGGAAGCTTTGGAATCCCACAAAACAAGCTAGGCTTTCTAGCCTAGTCAGAGATGTGGCAAGTAATTATAAACAACCAATGTTAAAATGGAAGAAGGTGTTTATTTGAGTGGAGCGCTTTGTTTCAAAAACATAATTCCAAAATAGTTCTCTTCAATTAAAAAAAAGACAAAAAACCCAGATGGAGGGAGTGTAAAACAAATAAATTAAAATCCATAATGCATCTCCGGTGTTAAGGCCACTTCTTATTGCAGTTAACTCTGTAAACAAAGAGAAAGCAGAAATTAGAACACACACAGGAATCCCAACATCAGATTGAGAAGTGGTACCACTTCAGAAACAAATATGGGTGGTCTACAGATCAAATACATTTCACTTTCTGAAAAAAGAAAAAAAGCATTGCACCTCCGGGCTGGAATCTCTCACTAAAGAGAGTGGCTTGCATGCAGCAGCATTCTGCTGCCAGGATACTCACTAGAGAGGAGCATGGTCTGGCCACTGGCTTCAACATAATTGTGAAAAGTATGAAACCAAGACCTCCGATTTTATTTAACAGACAAATTCTAAGTAACGTCTCCTTCGCTGATAGCAAAACGGAACCATTTTATAGTTATAGTCAACTGCCTGTGCAAATGCATTTAGCGCTGGTCAGAAACTCAGAAAACACTGTGCATTGTTTCTCAATGAAGTTTTTTTTAAGGCAGATATTAAAAAGGTAAGAGAAAGTCTATGCCAATGCAGCATGTTAGTCATTCAGCTTGTTTCACTGCTCCTTAGTGCAAAGCTGACAAGGTAGGAAGTCAAATAGAGTAATTGTGCTAAGGCAATACCCCCTATTTATGGATATAGGTTGGGCAGCTATAATAAGTTTTAGAATTAGATTTGCCATAACAACAATGGAGCCATACAGACACGAGTCAACTCAGTTCCTTAAGCTGCTAGGGGATAAGAACATAACAGAAGTGAAATGATTTGGCAATGCAGCCTAAATTCTAAAGAATTACATCCAGCCAGAAAAAAAAAAAAAAATCTGGAGCAGTTGTCCACAGTAACCAATCAGCTTCTCTCATTTTCAAAGCTTAACTGAACAAACTGAAAAGAGAAGCTGATTGGTTGCCATAAGCAACTACTCCACATTCTTACTGCTCCAGTTTTGATAAATTCCCCTCATTATGTTTAAACCTGAAAACAAACAGTTGCATGTTACTCTAGGGCTGTACACAAGGCACTCAGGCATACTCTACATATGTATCTGTTTATTTGAGTGGGAGAAAACTGCCAGAAAGAAAGTCTAAACGTCAAATAGAAATATGAAGTGGTTACCGTGCAATTGATCAGGTTTAGCACATCGCCATACACTCTATTAAATAATTCTTCCCTTGTGTTTGATCCATCAAGTTTTTCTGTAAGAATAATGATTTGGTAATTAGATGACATTAGCGGCAAAGTTGTGTGTAGAGATAAGTATAGTACAGAATAACCCTTACCCACACCAACATTCAGGTCCTCCATAACCTTCTTGTGCCTCACGTACATTGGCCAGACGTGGCCATCAAAAAGGCCTGGTGGATCTGGAACGGTGTAGTTTCTGGAGCTGTTAACACAACATTGAAAAAAAAAGACTGAATCAAATGCAGTGAGGTTAAAGTTATCATCATAACAAAGACCGGACCCAAGAGTGTTGCCATTTTGGGCACACCTGCTGATCTGGTAGGTTTTTTTTTTTTTTTTAAAAGGAAAACTCCAGGAAAACTTTAATTCATGCAGTGGTGCTACCCCGGCACTGCAAGGGTTTAAGTGCACATTTGTGTTTAGGTGCTAAAATAAAAAAAGTTATCTTCACCGGGAGCCCCGAGATGGCCAGCTATCACTGTGCTCCCTCCAGCCGGTCTCCTCCTCCTCACATCTATACACTGCGTATAGAACGTGATGATTTACGGGACCTTAGATCTCTGCCGGGAGGGGGTGGGGGGGGGAAGAGAGAGGCTGGATAGAATGTTCTGTGGACAAGCTGGCTCCACAGTTCAAGTGAGTACAACTTTTTTTTTTTTTAACCTAGGCAAAAAACGAGCAGCTAACCCTTGCCGTGTAGGGATAGCCGCACTGAAAGGGTTAATAATTTTTTCTCCTTGAGTTCAAGGGTGAAGTCAAATGTAACTCCATCAGTCTCTTGGTCTGGCTGCAGTTTTTTTTTTTTATCTTCCAATGTAGATATCTCAGCATGTGTTAGATATGTTTTGTAGTTTAGATTACTGCGACCAGTCCTGGTAGTTATGCTAATTTTCTTAGATTGGTAAACAGAAACAGTATTTGTCAAACAGGTAATAAAACAACAAGCATGTTGCATAATTAAAAAAATTTAAAAAAAGTTTTCACAACTACACATTGTTGCGGCTGGTCAAACTAGATACACATACTCCTAGCGCAGTTGTTTCTGTTTTTCTAAAACAAGCATGTCAATGTATTCACCTGGAAATGTCCTATCCAAGCTTATACTCTGAACAACATCAATCAGTCCCGGTACTATTCCTTAATCCCCAAAAATCTGCACGGAGAAAGAACGGAGGTTTCCACTGCTGAAAATACCCATTCTCTGCTGATCCAATGACTTCTGTACATCACCAGTCATTGACTTGGAACCCAGGATTACGCACACTAGGAATTTGTTCCAAGTCAATCACAACCAAGGTATTGAAGTGACAGACAGCCAAGAAACTAAGATTGCCAGAAAGGAGACATCAATGGCAATCTGTACTTTTCTTAGCACAGGTTTCCATGTAGCCAGAATTGGGAGAGGTGCTCGCACCGACGTCAGTGACTGTGCCTGCTATGTAACGTAGAGCAGATAAGAGCTTTGTGAATCCTAGCTTGTCCTTGACAGAAGGCACTTTAGCTGTTCTTATAGTGATAAGGAGAAATAGGAGTTTGACTTCAAGTCTGGCACACAATGTCTGAAGATAGACTAGTCCAATGCATTTATCACGAGGAATGACTAGGCAAGAATAATGAAGATAATGTGTTCTGAGATCTGGCTGATGTGCACTCCATACAGATAAATGAAAAGGTCTAGACCAGTTTTCTCCTGTCATATAAATGGCTCCTTTGAACGTATACATGGGCAATGAAAACCGCTTATATCTGCCCTTCCCCTAGAGAACAATGGGGGGAAAGTGCCATCCATATGAAGGCACAATAGCTTCTCGGCTTTCCTTTATCTACTCTTCTCATATTACATTGTGGGGGGCTATTCGTTTTTTTCACCCAAGAGTCACAAATTTTACTGAAGACATCTTAGAGAAAAGTTAAAGTGATATTAAAGTCAAAGAGTTTAAGCTCTTTCAAATGCTGATTAAATGTCACAATGGATGCTGCTCCCTGATGTTTAAAAGTTTTAGATTCCTGCAGAATCCGCTGGACCCCTAAACTCAGATATCCTTTTTCAGGGTGGCTCCTTTCCTTTGTAGGGTCCGATGGAGACACCCTTGTGTGTGCTAGTAAGCTGTATGTCTCCACAAATACACAGACACAGCAAGAGAAGCAGCTACCCTGCTCCCCTCTCCAAGCTAGTAGATGGACAGATGCTGGAAATTGTGCTCTCCCTTGTGATCTTATACTGGACAGAATGCTCAGGGAAGTAGAGCTGGGAAAGTCAGAGCCAGCTGTTCAGAAACAGAACTGTAAGTGCCTGGGCAAAATGTAAAGAAATACTGTGCTAGATAATGTAGCTTTGTTTGATCTGAAACTATTGAAAAAAAGCTTGAGAGTACTACTACTACTACTTTAAATGACTCTTGGGTGAAAAAAAGAATCATAAATAGCAGCTTTTTTTCTAACCGTTATTTCCCTTTTCTAATCGGTTGGGAGAATGGCTAGCAGATTAATGGACACAAGAGAAGTACAATTCTACCAAATTGTATTAATAAATAGCACTTCCATGGCAGAAAAGCCAGTGAAAGATTTCTGTATGAGAAGCCCCAGCCCGCTTTACAGAGCACATTATCTCCAGCAGGTTGTAGTTACACCTCCCATTATATCAATACAAAATGCTTGAATCTGCCGGAATACAACGTCACATATCCAATCGTCAGTCTTTGGTAAGGAGCCGATATGTACTTACAAGCATGCAGATAGTTACAAAGTGCTGACAGAACAATGCCCCACCCTCCTGCCCATGCGAACAACTGTCCCCTGTGATACAGCACACAGTGCTGCTTCCTCCCTTTAACACTTCAGTTGCTGGAGCCTTGAATCACTGAGCTAATTTCACAGAATCCCAGATCATGTTCCAGCACTTTTGTTAGTTTAACATTAGCAGAACAACGCCTTGAACAAACAGAACATTCTAATATGGCCATTTCAAGGAAATGCCCCAGCTGCCACTTCTGAATATGCTAATTTCTTGGTTGTCCCTCCGTTGTAATGATTTCAATAGTTTGAGGTACTAATACATAAGAATGCAGATTGAGTGTTCTGATGTGGGAGCATCAGTATGATGGCCAAGCAACTAGCTATTACATAATGAGGACAGATATTGTTCAGATCAGATTTCCTTTAATGCCTGGATAATGTTTTAACACTACAACTAAGTATTTCTGGAATACTAAATGAGGAATAATGGACACATCATAATATAAAACATTCTTGCAACTAGATAAGGGCTGGACTAAGCCCTGGAGCCAGGTAGCCAATGCTGCTTAAAAATTACAGCCGGCACCTAACTTTTGAGGTTCTCTCTAGTCAATAGAGCTTGATTCTTAAAATAATTTAAAATCCTGCTGGCTCCCAAATTCTATATGAACTTTAGTAAAATATAAACTTATATAACATAAAACAGATAAGGGGACATTTCAATATAGCAGCAGCAGAGTGTTGTACTGTGTAAGCCAGCTACACAAGTAGAAGTCTGGATTCAGGGCGATACCATTTATTGGCCATTTAGATTGCACTATAGCATGCCTTAAAAGCTTACACAATAATCTGTGTTAGCCAATAAATGGCATCACCCTGAATTCAAACATTTACTAATATGGCACCGTGTAATAGTCAATGGAACAGGACAAGCATCCTCCTCATGTAATTCCTCCACACAGGTGCTGTCACATACAGGGCAATGACTAAGCTTCAGAAGACTTGTATGAAAAGGTAAAGTGAGCCGACATTTAAAAAAAAAAAAACCTGATTGTCAAAGCTATGAATTCAGAAAAAAAAAAAATAAAAAAAGTTGTTTCCCCAGGGCAACTCCTAACATTTGTAGATGTACACGGTTATAGGTGTACACCTCCATGGTAGACAAATGGTGGTCCGTTTCTTTCATACTACCTCCCCTCCTACTTTTGTTGGACATCAGGAATGGTGTATTCAAATAAGGCGATACATTTATTATGGATGTCTCCCCCAAAATATAATGAAATTGTCCATACCACCCTTGCAAAGCCTCCCAGGGAATGAAGATAATGTATCCTAATTTGTTAGGCTTCCTGGAAATTTTGACACCAAGTAGAACTATAGTGTGTAGGAAAAAACATTGCTAGCAGGTAGACTTATTGCTGAAAAGACTCTGGGGGAAATTCATCAAAACTGGAGCAGAAGAATCTGGAGCAGTTGCCCATGGCAACCAATCAGCTTCTCTCTTCCGTTTGCTCAGGTAAAATTTGAAAATGAGACAGAGAAGCGAATTGGTTGCAGTGCAAATCTGCTCCAGATTTTGATAAATTCCCCCCTTTGTATAGTATAAAATAAAAGCATCCTACCCTCCAGCTAGCAAGTTTCTAAAGCTTGTACACCGAGCCCAGCATGTTCAACTCAGTGTAAAAGCTGGGTATCCTTGGGTGCCAGAACAAATTACCTACCGTGCCCAAGCGCAGTAGTTATGTCATCCTGGGCCAGCCCATCAATGTGGCTGAAGCTGCTAAACCCAAGACTGAGCACAGATGGAAGTCAGGCACTGAGGCAGAGCAGACATTGTATTGCTCAATGTGTTGCTTTTACAGGTTAGTATAGTGGACCTTTGTTCTGTTTTAGGTACTTAACAGCTTCTGATTGCCACTAAAAAGACAATTCCAGCTGTAAGGCTATAAGCCAATATTTATAAATCCATGTTTTTCAGTATATTCATCTTGAGATTTGCAATAGAACCCTTGGTACATTAAGTATTTTATATCTAAAGCCTTTTGGGAAAAAAAAAAAAAAAGTTTGGATCTATGTCACATTGAAGAGATTTCTCTCCACTTCCTGATAATGCATAAAGTGAGAGGAAATCTCTTCCAATAAAGAAAATGCCCTCAGGTGCCACTGGTGGAGGATCCACACTCTGTTGCTATTCTTCCTGCTCTCCTCACTATTCACACTGGAGAATGTTTGGCTTAACACGCTTTAAGCACAGCTGTTCTAGATATTAGCAGTTCACGCAGAGAATATTGTGCTCTTTGCTATGGAACTTACACCCTTGCTTTTGATATCCTGTTAAATAGCAGTCATTAGCATTCCCAAGTGTAGGCAGAAGATGACCGTCACATCTACCTTTAACGTCATGGACTGCAAGTGTTTAAAGTAAGCTCATGGCTGCAGCCCGCTATTTCATAGCAATAAAGTAGAAGGGTTTTTAAAAAAATTTGAATAACACGAAATAAACATTTATTGGGGCGTGCACAATTGCATCACCTCGGTAATGGTGTGAACTGAGTTATAGCTCTAATTCTACAGCCATCATTCACTGTTCACTATAAACTGATGACCTGTAAAAGCATTTAAAAGCATCGCCTATGGACAATTTTGGGTACAGTCGTTTGCCATTTCACAGATGCACACAATTTTAAGGTTTGACGTGTTTGGTATGCATTTACTCAATGCAAACTCATCTTTTGTATTATAGCAAACTGGGGTTTATATTGTTTGTATGCACTAATTGTATTTTTTGTTTTTTCAGAAAAGATTTTATAAACAAGAGTGCAAATATTGTGCAAGAAAAAAATTGCAACTGCCACAATTTCATTCTACAGGGCCTCTGCTTTCAGCAAATATGTAAAATTGTTTGGGGTATTTTCTAGCAAAGATATGCAGATTTTACCATGAAAATCGGGTAGAGTGATGGTCACTTCTTTTTAACGTGGATTTTTATGAAAAGCCATTATTTTTCACTATAGTTGTGGCAAACTCCTAGCTTGGTTATGCTGGTAGCTATAAAGGGCTATGCCACCCCTTTTTCTGCAATTACAAAACTATCTCTGTATTGGACTTCTGGTTTTGTGTACTATTTTCTTTTTGAACACCCTGCTGCCCGAATTCCTCAAAACTCCTGATACACAGGGGTAAATAATAGGGCTGCACCGATAACGGTTTGAGTATTGAGTACTGATATTTATATTTCGGTACTCGCCGATAGAGTACTGATACTTCCAGTAGCTAGCTCAATGCTGTTTGGCTAGCTCAATGCGGATTGGCCGGGAAGCAGGCTTCCTGGCAAATCAGCATCGAGCCGGCCAACCGATCTGATAATATGGTGACAACCTCCACCCTGCAGACACTCCATTCTCCACACACACATATTCATTCTCAGCAGCAGTCATTACAGTACCACAGATGTCCCTCGGCCAGCTGGGCAGACATCGCTCTCAAAGCTCACTCGGATCTGCCAACGTCTCCCGTGTGTATAGCGCTTGCACCTCCTGCGTGAACGGCCCTTAGCCTGCTACTGCACAAGCGCAGACTGCCCAGCGCTATCATTCAGAAATCCTCTAACATTAAGCAGGTGGTGCACACACCGGAGTCAGGCAGCGGTATAACAGCTTGGAGAGTGGTGTCTGGCCGAGGGACATCTGTGGTACGGTGATGACTGCTGCTGAGGATCGATGTGAGGGGAATGAGGTGTCTGCAGGGTTGCGTCACCATATTATCAGATCTGTTTGGCTGGCTCGATGCTGATTGGCTGGGAAGCTGGCTTCCCGGCCAATCAGCATAGAGCTGGCCAAACAGCATGGAGTCAGCTTCCAGGGTCCATGTTCCCTTGCAGCACTGCTCCTGAGAGGAAATCTCCCTCTGACCGGAAGTTCCAGTATCGGGAAAGGTATCAGAGCATGTGGGAGAGCACGAGTACTTGCCCCCAATACTAGCGGCACCCATACCAGTATCAGTGCATCCCTAGTAAATAACTAAGCTTCAGGAGACACTTGTTTAAGAGGAAAGTTATACAGATCTCCAAATAGGATTACATAGAGAAAAAAAAAAAAAAAAAGA
>NW_017307475.1:19047-53616 GCF_000935625.1 Nanorana parkeri | reverse complement strand
ACTTTACAGAAAGGATTAAAAAAAAAAAAAAAAAAAAAAAAAAGGAGAATACACATACCTCCTTCTCCTCTTGCATTCATCATAGGGTATTGTAATAAAATAGCGGTGTGTGAACATTTGTATTAGCGGTCTAGAATTTAAAAAAAAAGAAAATTATAATTGTAAAGCACAAAGACTACAGACACAGATTGTTATGGGTTTTTCTTCTTCAGTACAAATGCGAAGGACTATACTTAATATATGTGCAATATTATACATTAATAGGAGAAGTGCAAGATTTGTTTGACATTTTATACATCAATATTTGCAAGTTTAACTAAGCAATTACTGCTTCTAAACCACACAAGCTTTTTTGCATGCTTTGGGGACATCCTAAAACATTGAATGTGAAAATGGCTTAATGTACCATAATGTGCCTAAACCAATTGCCTTGAAACTTGCACAGCCTACCTTCTCAGCTTCCCAAACCCATCCTGGAGGTTTCATGGATTTTGGTTACCCACAAGGCAAATGAGTGACATTAAGCTTGTTTTTTTTGGGAGCTTAATGTGGCTTAACGTACAAAAAAACCACTTAGATGTTAATTAATTTCCCCCAAACTTGCCATACCACAAGACTCTCTCTATGCCAACATATTCTGAAGATTTTGGGTCATTTGATAAATTATACCAAAAGTTTTTCACATTAAACTATTTTATCACTATCCTAAAACATTTAACGTGAACAGCTTAATGTAAAAAGAACTTAATGTAAAAAAGTATCTAAACTTCAATCAAATGCCTTGAAACTTTGCACAACCCAAGTTCTTAGCTTCCCAAACATGTCCTGGAAGTTTCATGGATTTTGGTTTCCCACAAGGCAAATGAGTGACATTAAGCTTGGTTTTTGGGGTGCTTAACGTACAAAAAACAACTTGGATGTTAATCGTTTTGCCACAAACTTCCCATACTACAAGACTCTCTCTATGCCAACATATTCTGAAGATTTTGGGTCATTTGATAAAACATACAAAACGTTATTCACATTAAACTTTCATTGCAATCCTAAAACACTTAGCTCAATGTACCATAATGTGTCTAAACCTCAATCAATTGAAACTTTGCACAACCTAAGCTCTCATCTTATTGAGTGACGTTAGGCTTGTGTAGCCTTTACTACCTTTTGTAGCAGTGGCTATTGGAAATTTAAAGGGTTATTCACAAAGCTAGCCGCAGGATCAGCCGTAGCTCCGGCTGATGCTTCGGCTGCAGTAGCCCTTCGGTTCAATAGAACCGAAGGACTGCTGTATGGGCGATTCACTATAGCCTGTACAGCTCCCAAACTTTGGTTGGGCGGCTCAGTCGAGCCGAAGGCATATGCTTCGGCTCGACTGAGCCGAGGTGAAACTGGAAGCAGGCTGAACGCTGAAAGCCTTGCAACTTACAGCTGGCGCCGGCCAGTTGCAATGACAGATCAGTGTCCCCAGGCTACCTGGGGACGCTGAATTGTCATTACACAATGACAACTTGGTGGAGCCGGATGCGATATCACAGCTGGCTGCGGCCAGTTGCAATGACAGATCAAAATATGTTTTCCAGAAAAAAGCAAGTATAAAACATAAGCAACCATTTAAATTTTTTATTTTTAAGTATACTATGTGAATGGGAACATGTAACACACAAAAGGTATAAAATTACCCCAATTTGGCTGCAACCGTGGAAAAATACTTTATTTAATGTACCGCAAACTACTGTTGCGTCTTACTTTTTCTCCTTTTTTCGGGCACACACAAAGGCCTTAATAGCACTATTGTTGGCCAGCCAGATTAAGTGATGAAATACTTACTCATGGGTGTATAAAAGAAATCCTTCCACAATCAGGATGTGACATTTTTCTTCTTCTTCAGTTTCTTGGCATGACTCATTGTCTACGGTGTTGTTTATACCATGAGATCGCTCAAACTTCACAGGGTCTTTATCCCAAGCTCTAACAGTTTCAGTCATTGCATCCATATCCAAAGCATCGATCACTAGAATAAGACAATCACATTTTTGTTGCAGTTAAAAAGTATCAAGTCACCTCATTGAGGTTTGATTACATGTTGAATTGCTTTCCACCTTCACCAGTTATCCGAGTGAAGCAATGATCACTGTCTTACCATCATACTGTTTAAATCCATCTTCAACTCTGATCTGGTCCTGAGGCTGAAACAGTGATGACAAAGAAAGATGTACAAAGATCATGTCTATATAACAATCCACTGCACAGAGCAGACAGCTACAAAAAGCAGACAGTTCTGTGACTCAGGCCTATTGGGCACCTATCTGCCAGTAATGCAAGTTTTTAAAGCCCCATTCTTGGCAAAATATGACCCCCAACTCAAAGGGCAAAAAGCACAATTAGGGCCTGTGTTCATAGGCATGAATGGGTAAATGCAGCGTTCTTTTCACATCAGTTTGAGACACTTTTGAGATAATTCAGAATATATTGTGGGTGCATTTGACCTGCATTTAACATGATTCAGCTACATTTGCACATTCCCACAGGCTTGTATAGGGAGAGAAGTTAAAAAGGAGAACTATGGGGGTGTTTTTCCCCATAGTTCTCTTTAGGGTCACAGGAGGACATAGATTGACCTCCTCCCGTGACCCAAAGTTCTGTATATTGCGGGCTATTGCCCACGATATACCAACAGCCCCGCAGCGGGGTGGATCCTGACAATACTGTCCAGATCCACCCAGCTGTGCGAGTGACAGCTGGCTCTGCCTATCTGGAGGCAAAGCCAGCTGTGCCCGCCCTCTTCCCGTTCGTTCCTCAGCGCTGGAGGATCGGGGAGGGAGGGGGAAATCCCTGCGGAGAGAGGTGACTGAGTCACTGTTCACTACAGGGAGACGATCGGGAAGTGAGCGGATAGACTGCATGTTTCTGCTGACTTCCTGATCAATAGAGCCGATCTGTGGCAGCTTCTTTGTCACAGGTTGGCTCTAACTATGAGGATGAGCGAAAAACCAAACTCACTTCATAGATCTCCTTTAACAAAACACTATCCAAACTGGCCCTAAATTGTTAATATGTAAAAGTTGGCAAATATTCCATGTAAGCATTATTGGAACATGTGAGCATAACTGATGCAAGCAAACATAAGCAGCACAGATCACTATGTTTTATATTACCTAATGATATGCTGTCTTGTTATCATTCATCTTAAAGCAATATACAGTATTTAAGGTAAAAAAAAGAAAGACATTTACCTTAAAAAAGTCATCCTGATGCACGACACAGCAATTGGGAAGAGATTTGATCAATCTGTTCGTAAGAGTGGTCTTGCCACCGTTGGTAACACTAAAATAAAGCAAAGACAGACCACCACTTAGACAATTCTGAATATCTTAAAGCACATTATGCCCACATTTAACTTCATCCTCAACATATATATTGTCATGGAAGCACTAGAATAAAATGTAGCATTGGAAACCCAATCTTAAATAGTTTAATGAATATCAGGCAGGATTTCGGAAAAAGTATTTGTAATGATCGGTATCGCCAATCCTAAAAACTGCTATAGAAGTGCAGTACAGTGTTACCTCTCATGTGCAGCCATTTGTCCTGATGTACACTCATGTCAGAGCACAAATGGCAGCTCAGTGGAGAGTGATCTTGTTGTGAATGGTATTTAGATTGTAAATTCTTGCTTATATTGTAAAGCGCTGTGCAAACTATTGGCGCTATATAAATCCTGTATAATAATAATAATAATAAAATCCCCTGCTTCCGCTGACCACTGAAAAAAAACAGTTCAAAGTGGGTAAAACCATCAATGCAAGATGAGTTAGTTTTATTTCATGTGATCCTGACCGCACCTTTGTTAGAGGACAACTGTTTTGAGTGTCTTATTAGCTCAGCGCTCAGGTATGAGACAGATTCCAAACGAGAAAACGTTTCAGAGGTGCTGGGATTTCCAGGCCATTCTTATGGCAGAGCAGGTTTCCAGGAGCTTGGGAAGAGAGCACTGGCTCTGGTTAGGCAGCTCCAAAAACATCTGTACACCACACCGGATACTTGTAGAGCTCAAGGAAAAGAGCAAAATGATGACCACACAGAGCAAATACAAATTTAGACTTATATTTGTTTTGTAACCCTGAAGGGGGCTGTATTTGCCCCTGAAATGTGTTGGCTTTTTTGGACTCAGGCACTTGTTCAGTGTGGCGTTCATCATTGTGATCCTTTCCTTAGTTTCCTTAATTACTTCATCCAATGGCTACATGTCCACTGTGTTTATATCCAGCAGCACAAGTCTTCACTGTCCTGTACCACAGCTATTGAGATGTAATGTGCAGGCACCAGCAGGACAGAGCCAAAAGGAAATGCCCAGTACTTCTGGGTGAGGAGTAGCATACAGCACTGGTCACACACAATCAGTCCATATCCCTATGTAAGCAATATGGTTATGGAAACCCTTAAAGTGTTTTGTCCATGTAGGGCAAAGCAACAGGTTTGTTTTAAAGCAGAATGCCGGGAAAAATATTAACCCTTGCAGTGGGGCTACTCCCACACTGCAAAGGTTAAGTGCTTGTTTTTGCCTAGGGACAAAAATAAAGCTAAACTCACCTGATCCTTCAAGATGGCCATCATAGCCAGTCTCCTCCACCACTGCAGTGATGGTATGTCCCTCAGCATCCTATACACTGTGTACAGAGCATGAGGACTTCATCAGACCGCTGCAGCGGAGGGGAAGAGACTCTAGGGACTAGTTTAAGAGGGTCAGGGGGATCGGGTGAGTATAACTTATTTTTGACCCTAGGCAAAAAGGGGGAAGCCTCACTGCAAGGGTAATATATGTTTTTCCTGGAGTTCTGCCTTAAGGACCCTGTGCAGACCTGCGCGGTCCTGCACAATGCAGGCAGCGATTGCCACGTGGCCCCATTGATTTCAATGAGGTGACATCCGTGCAGCAATTGCAGAAAAAAAAAAAAAAGGTACTTTTTTTTTGCAATACAAGCAACTGTTTTAGTGGAATCCTGGCGGGAAACCGTGCGATCGCGGTACCATTAGAAAACAATGGCACCCACAGCGTGATCGGTGCACACATAGGCAACTCCTGACCATGCGGCAATCGAGCTGAATCATGTATGATTGCCGCCTAGGTGTGCACCGGCCCTAAAACAAACCTGTTGCTTTGCCCTACATGCTACAAAGCACGGCTTTACTTTAAGGTTTTCCATAATAAACACACACAAAAAAGATATCCTTATGTTCCTATGAAGAATTTATCAGGGACAGGAGACAAGTAATCTGATAGCTGTTCAAATCCTAACCCATTCTAAAATAAAGAAAACTTAGCAGCAGTTTGATTCTTGAACACAGCGAGCACAAGACACCTACAGCATGGGGTGTATTACTGTACACCCCAATACAGTGCACCGCAACATGGACACATCAACAACGCCCATGTACACGTTACCCAATTCTACCATCTGTCTAGCAATATATCAGACACAAGAATGCAATGAATCTTTCATGCCAGTAACCAACAACTTTTATCAAACACTATCTTCTACCAATACGAATGGGAAAACATGTGCTCTTGTCCAAAGTTTAACAAACTGCAATTGAAAAAACTGGAAGTGAAATTAAAAGTTTCACAAGATTGCACCATATTTCATACACATGTCCAGCTCCCTGCCGCTTACCAGTTAACCCCAAAAGGCATTAAACCATTCCCTGAGTTCACCAATGTGTTGAGTCCAGTTTGAACCATGGCCGACAGCACCAAACAATGTTTTCCAATCACAGATAGTCCAATGTGTTTACCTTCTAAGGGAAAATTAACAAAGTGGATTATACTTCTGGAAAAATCATAATGAACAGCAGAAAGGATAGATACCCTGTGTGGCCTTCTACTGTTACACCGTCATACAGCCACTTCACTATGTAGTCTGGTACAGGTCACACTACACAGATTTGGTCTTCTGAATTCATTTGATGCCACATTGGTTCAGGTCTGTGACCCAGAATGTACAGAACCTAGATACAACTAGGCAGTTAGCATGTTCAGGTTTGCAAAGGCACAGTACAGGTTTCTTTTCTTTGAACGGTCGAACTCTGGACTGCTGATAAGCTGAGACCACCATTATGGTCATCATTATGCTGCATTCACCCACCACTATGGCCATCCTTATGCTGCATTCACCCACCACTATGGTCATCATTATGCTACATTCACCCACCACGATGGCCATCCTTATGCTGCATTCACCCACCACTATGGTCATCATTAGGCTGCATTCACCCACTACTATGGTCATTAGGCTGCATTCACCCACCACTGTGGTCATTCTTATGCTGCATTCACCCACCACTATGGCCATCCTTATGCTGCATTCACCCACCACTATGGTCATCATTATGTTGCATTCACCCACCATGGACTACCACATGGCAAACATTTTTATGAACTTTAATTGTAAGTCTGTTGCCTCAGAACAACAATTCTGAAAATGACTTCCACAAACATAATATATACTTGAAGTTTGTTAGGTCTTGATTTAATGTGACAGTAAATTTAGGAGTTACACCTTAAAAATGCATGCAAGTACCCTAACCATGAACAAAAATGTATCTTATTTGTGTATCACTCGGCTGTAGATCCTCAAATCATCTCTGAATTAGGCTGACACTGTCCTTCCTTCTGGAGGGTGGCTACTTTTGTTCCCCATGCTCCCTGTGTGTTGTAATGTAGTCACCACTCCAAGGTCACACCTGTGATGGACTACAATCTCAATACAAATGAGTAAACTAAACGTGAGATTGTAGTCCATCACATGAGTGAGTTTGGGGCGGTGGCTACTCTTCAACACATACAGGGACCATGAGGAACAAAAGTGGCCTCCCTCCAGAAGGAAGGATAGTGATACACAAATAAGATACATTATTGTTAATAGTTAAGGTACGCAAATGCATTTTTAAGATTTAACTCTTGAGTTTACGGTCACCAAGTCTATTCTATATCTTTAATGGCAAATAGAAGAAAAAAAAAGTGTGCTTTTTCTGCTGCAGGGGCACAAATGATCTTTCTGCAACTGAGTGCAATGTATCCAGTGCCCCTCTATTTATATTATTAGCAGTGTTCATATTTACAATATTTTTATCTGTCTTAGAGTCCATTTTATTCAGAGTGGCTATTGTTAATGCTAATTATTTAAAACGTAGAGTATATATTATCTGCCATTAAATATAGCCAGGCTCACACATTCTTAGAGAGTGCCAGAATACATAAAGCTTGGCACAGTTTGGAGGACCCGTCTTCCTGGAAACTTTTCATAAACCTATAATCTAATTCACGTATATTAGGATAAGCATTGCATACGCATGGATGAAAGGACCTGTTGCCAAAACATGGAAGCCAGTTATTAGGTTTATAAATCCTAATTAATAACAGTTTACTAATAAACCAGAAAGCCGATATCAAGTAGACATTTCCCCATACACTGCTGACTTGCTGTGAAGCAATTCTATTACAGAACATTGCTGGGTGCCTCTGCTAACACTATTTAAGCTTAAAATGTCCGATAACATGTGGGTAGTGACTCACAGTAAGCTATGAAAGGAGCACTCAATGCCAAGTAGCAGCTGCAAAAGGAAATAGAACTGTGACGCAAGTACAGTACTGTCCTGTATACATCACTCCTAAGGGATACAGCTATCAGCAATAAAAAAAAGTGCGTGGTTTATATACAAGGCAAAGCTAGAAAAACAGACTTGTTTGGGTGGCTTAGAATAAAAAATAAAAATTTAAAAAGACTTAAAAGTGGAAACAAAAGTGCATAAAATTATCCAAGGTCCATATACATTTCTACAAAAATTCAGCTCAAGGATTGTATAAAGAACAAGGCGACACCGGACTTTACAGCCAGTATTGGTAGGGGTTCTTCACAGTGATCCATTTATAAATGTGTTCCATCAAGTTTCACACATTTTACTAATTCAATTGGAAAAAAAATGTGTGAATCTTGTGTTAAACATTGATAAGCCGCTTAAGGTGCCCATACACCTTACGGTTATCGGAGGAAACTTTTCGTCCGATGATCGAATAGTCGTACGATTTTCGTACGGCAGCCCCATCCTGCCCCGATGATCGCAAGATTATGTTAGCCGTAATTACTGAAAAGCACCTGGACGAAATGCGGTAATTGATTTGCCGTATTTTCTTTAGCGCAGGCGCAGTGTAGATCGTACGACTTTTGACAGACGGAAATGCCAGCAACCTTATGAAAATCGTACGATCTAGCAAAGTTTTCAAACATGCTTGACCGTCAAAAGTCGTATGATTGTACAGTACTGTCGGTCGGACACTGCAATGCACACATACGATTATCGGACGAAAAGTCGATCGCATACGAAAATCGTCCGATAATCGTAAGGTGTATGGGCACCTTCAGAGTAGTTGTGTGAAAACATGATAGTTTAGCTATGGAATGAGGTGGTCAAGGGGAAAATTAATTTTGAAAAAAAAAAAAATTAAAAATGAATTTAAAAAAAATGGAAGTCACAATTGAAAATAAATAAATAAATATTGTAGAAAATTTGGAACCAGCTCACTTTATGGGTTACATTTTTCTTTACCTTTAGGGATGCCAAATTGTCCATAGTTTGGGGGGTTGTTTTGCTTTCAGTCATACAATAAAAAATAGGACCGTTATAGATACAATTTCTTATTGGAGGTTTACAGATACAAACATTGTAACTGGTTCTCTTTCACAAAAAGGGTTATTTATTTCAGATTTATTGGTCTCACTATTGAAAAATAAACTCTGAGGGACAAAACAAAGCTGCCAGACCACAGCAACAGTCATTGTCTGCTTCTACTCAAACATTCAACACACAAATTCACATTCAAAGCCAAGGAATCCTCTCTGAGTAACATAGCTACAATGTGAACATTTTGATCAGTTTCTCAACAACCTTTTTCCACGAACCCCAGCCAAAGCAAGTTTATTTTAGTAACAGAAATAGATTATGTTCATTTAGGTGGGAGACCTTGTGCAACGTACAAATAATCAAATGATCCCTCACAGAACCTGTCCAATCGTTTTATTTATTTATTTATTTATAGCTGCAGCAACACAAAACAGAAAAAAAAAATAGAGAAAAAAAAAAGGAGAGAAATAGAGAAAAGAGAGAAAAAAAAAAAAAAAAAACAGCTCATCTCAGAAAGTTTTGAAACATAAGCCAAGAAAAATGGAGGGAATGTAAAGACATCCACACAACATCAGAGAGGACACACCTACCCAAAAAAGGAGGGAAATGTTTATTCCCATAGTATAACATTTTTAGGTAGATAAAATTGCGGGAAAGGATTTAAAAAAAAAACACATCAGTCTGGTGGTGTAAATATTGGTGTATCTTCTATGCATCAAATTAACAACGTTATAAAAACGAGTTTTATGAGGTGTGAGCTATGATAACTCACATAGAAAGTGCTGTGAGACCTCTGTCTATAAATATCCGATGGTGTGCACCGAATGAATCAAGAACTTGCTCCACGGTTCTTACAAAGAGTTCCAAACTGGACACGCCGTTTCCTCTGCGGCTAAAACACTCTATGAAGGTGTACATTGTGAAGTGTTATAGGTGGGCAAGAGTCGAAATCAGCATTTCTCTGCCAGGGTGCCTTCTGGCCACCTCAGGGGTGCCAGGAAATGTTCACACAGTGTAACGTGAAGAGGGGGTCTCCTGATGTGGGACCCCCATTTTGTTTTTTTGCCATGGGGTCCCCCCCTTAAAACCCATACCAGATCCACCATCTCAGATAAGGGTCTGGTATGGATTTGGAGGGACAACAGATACTTTTTTTTACATTTACTAGGGTTGACTATAAATGGGGAAGAATTGCTGCTCTAAATAGTAACAGCTCTCATAATATTCAGCTGGAAATTGCTGAAGTGTAATTGAGCTTCTATGTCTCCATTTAACAAACGTAACACAGATTTGAGGATTTAGGAACCGGAAGATTTTTTTTTTTCTCATGAGCAATGGCTGTGCATCAGAATATTTCTATTTCATTATTTTGTGCACCACTTTTCTTAATTTTGGCACAGAAACACTCCACATAGAACTTGGCACATTTCCCTCCACGTGCCAGTCTTTGCTGACCCCCCACCCATAGGTTTGTATCTTACACCCATAACAAATACATAAAAAGTGACAGACAAAACCTGATTTGAAGTTAGAAGAAACTCAATAGGAGACAATGCAGCGAATCAAGTATTGCACTGCTACTGTGCAACACATGACAGATGGGACGTCACCAGTGATACATTGTTTGTATTTTCATCATGTCAATGAATTCTACACCATCCCGATGTTCTCCAGGACTGATACAATTCAGATGAGGGCTCAGGGCAGTTCTCTAGAAGATGTTCCCTCCATCGGTGACTCATGACCATGTTTTTAGGATCGCCTATCAATAGAGGGCACCCTATCATCACAATGAGCGGAGACACATGGCAGACTCATGATCCGAATGGAGAGCACATGGTGTCAGAACACGTTGATGTGGCTGATCTCTCACAGCCTTCGATCACACCACCAGTCCACCCAGCATGCTGAGACTTGTAGTTCCCCCAGCAGCAGCTGCTTTCTCCCTCCCCCCAGTACAAGCCACCCACACAGACCCCGTCCATGGGCGCACACTCTTACCCGCCAATGCCCACGATGATCTTCATGGCGCGCTGCTGTCAAAGCCTAGGCTTGTCAGAAGGTGGAGATAGGCGAAGTCCAGCAGAGAGAGTGATGGAATGGAACCCTAGAAGAACGCGGAGAGCAGGAGGAGGGGAATTAAACGTCAACTACTAGTAGAAGACTCCATGGTCCGGGAGAGCAGCACCGAGCTCGGTCTATCATACACAGCTAAAAGCGGGCAAAGGGAACGGTCCGAGAAGTAGCGGGGGTGCGGCAGGTGACTGTCCTTATCCCATTGGAGGAGGGAGAGCGTCGTGGGGCGGGCGGAGTGACGTCACATAGCCCGGTTAAGAATGCGAGGAGAGCTGTCCTTGCTCGCAGCTGTTCCCGGGCACCGGGTGACACGAGGGGAGGGGGCGGGGTGACGTCCGGAGTATTCTCACCTCGTGCCTTCAGGAATGAAGCTGCAGAGAGGAAATCTTTCCAAAATACGCTTCTTGCAGCTTCATTGCCGCCTCTGGTTACCTGACAATAGTGCTTCCTACTCTGGCCACTTATACATTTTATCTTAACAGTCTTTAATAAAAGGACCTGAATTAGAACAATGTCACCATACTAGGACCCAAGGAGAGAATAATAAAATGTCACCATACCGAGACCCAATAAAATGTCACCATACTGGGACCCAAGGAGAGAACTGATAATAAAATGTCACCATACTGGGACCCAAGGAGAGAACTGATAATAAAATGTCACCATACCGAGACCCAAGGAGAGAATTAATAATAAAATGTCACCATACTGGGACCCAAGGAGAGAACTGATAATAAAATGTCACCATACCGAGACCCAAGGAGAGAATTAATAATAAAATGTCACCATACTGGGACCCAAGGAGAGAACTGATAATAAAATGTCACCATACCGAGACCCAAGGAGAGAATTAATAATAAAATGTCACCATACTGGGACCCAAGGAGAGAACTGATAATAAAATGTCACCATACTGGGACCCAAAGAGAGAACTGATAATAAAATTTCACCATACTGGCACCCAAGGAGAGAACTGATAATAAAATGTCACCATACCGGAATTGGGAATTCATAATAAAATGTCACCATACTGGGACCCAAGGAGAGAATTCATAATAAAATGTCAAAAATTTCAAATAATGGCTGTATGCTGGAACAGGCCTAGGTCAATTACCGCCTGTGGCGTTTATTTTGGCAGTGCCCTACCTCAGGACGCTCCAGGCGGTAACCTCACTGACGCTGAGCCTGATAAAAATGCAGCGTCAATAAGCAGAGTGGACCATTGTGCATGTCAGAGGGGCTGAGCGTGCACTCTCATCAGGAGGCTAGTTCCAGTGACACTCAGTACCTCAGACACAGCATTACTGAGCTCCGGTCCCGGCCACCGTCCAGTCACTGTGTCATTTCGGCCTGACAGCGGCCGAACACAGAGCTCAGTAATGTACTGAGTACTGAGGATAGGTGTCCAATGGACATTGCATCAAAGTCCTCCCTTCAATTCAGGAGCCCTCCTTCACACCAGGTGCCCCCCTTTCATATTGAAATCCCCCATTTTACTTTAGAGTCCCCCCTTCGCAGCAAAGTCCTACCATCAGAAAATGTTGAGACACCCCTGAGGAAGCCAGAAGGCACCCTAGTTGGGAAAGTCTGCTCTCATGTGATCTACTCCATATGTACAGAATAATCTGTATTTGGGCTTCTCATTTTTAAATCTCAACTCCCCAGTCTGCCATCACTACACTACATTCCCTTTTCCGCAGGCCTACAAAAGCATGAGCTGGTCCTCTCTGGAAATGTACTGTACCATCTCAGGCAGAAGGCCTGAGAGACTAGGGCCCCTGGACCTTGTCCCCAGGACTGATTCACGCTCACCTCTTGCTCTTGAAACAACACTAAAATCCTGGATTTCCCCTCACTACCTCGGTAACACTAGTCACCAGAACAAGTAGAAAGAGCAAATCAGCCGGGATACAGACAGCAATAAAAACATAACAGCGGGTCTAACCCCTCCACCGAAAACTAAAAAGGGTTTGCCTCTACATAACTTTAGGACATTTATTTATAAATAATTAGCAAAGCCATTCACCCTGTGGATCTCTGTGAATGTTTGTTCTGTGTGAATAAAGTCAAAAATTATTGTTCTTAGTATATTTTCTATGCAGGTCGAATTTAATGCGATGTAATGCTTCATTATGGCCACTAGATGGAGCTGAGAACAATAGGAAATCAATACTTTTCTTTTCAGGTTATGATAACCAGGACATATAATTGATTCTATATTATCCACAAAGGGTTAACAGCACTCTCTCAAACCTGCAGCAGTGCCTGTACCTGCTCTCAAAAGTAGTCTATGTCCGCCCTCTCCGTGCAGCAAGTAGCTTCTTCCTTCTGAGAGCCAAGACTCGTTCTGAGTACTCTAGAGATCACAAGACCTTCCTCCAAGAGGCAAGCCTCACTCTGAAACTTTACCCACTGATATCTTACCGGAAAGGTTTACTCAGAGTAAACCTTTCAGGGAGAAAATGCCCCTCTTGCGGACGTCAGGGAGCCGCTATCTAAAAGAGGGAGACTCCCTGAACATCAGGGAGACTTGAGATCCCTGGGTTAAATGTTATGTAATAAAGCATTTGGCATGATTATTACACAGGATCTCTATACAATGGCTATATGGTCTGTATCCTATAGTGACTATATTAATTAAATACCATGCCCAGAAATTTACAATGTCATTTGTATGCATCTCTTAAACCAGTCATTTATAATATGATGTTCTTGTGTTGCCGATAGTGAGGATGACTGAGTCACAACCTGGATCCTGATGTACTAAATAAAGAATAGATGAAGAGGTATTTTTTTTCACTTGTTATGTTTAGAGACTGAAACCAGCCCCAATGGCACTTACCTTCTAATACCCCTTAGACGTGCATTCTTAAAGGGCCCCTGTCCACTCCCTGAACAAATGCAAACAGCAGATTCCTGCCATAGAGAAGTTATTCTACATGTCTCTCAAACAGCCAGTATCTCCCTGTAACAACCGTGTTCCGTCACGGCCGGGACCGAGCTCCGTCCGCGCTGCTGCGCAGGCGCGCCGTATGGTGCCGCCCACTCGCGGACGTGGTCCGGCAGCATCATTGCGCAGGCGCGGCGTGAGACTCCGCCCCCTCACTCGGGCCGCCGACATAAAGCCGCGGGCCACTGATTGATCGGCGTCCCACTATTGTGGAAGCAGGACGCTGATCAAAGCAGCCCTCTCCTGCCCTTGTGAGGATCCAAAGAACGAGTACACCAGTGAACCGACGCTCCCCCATCCCTGGGGTCAACACAAGCGCAAGTACCAGGCTTCGGCCATACCTACTGAACTGCTAATTCACAGCTCCTACCTATTGAAATGCTACTTGATATCCTGTGAGCTGTTACACCTCATTCCTATTGGACTGCTAATTGTTATCCTGGGAGCTGTTACAACTCATACCTATTGAACTGCTGATGTACAACTCATATCCATTTGAACTGCTAATTGATATCTTGTCAGCTGTTACAACTCATACCTATTGAACTGCTACTGTACAACTCATACCTAATTGAACTACTACTTAGTAACTCATACCTATTGAACTGCTATTGTACAACTCATACCTAATTGAACTACTACTTAGTAACTCATACCTATTGAACTGCTAATTGAGATCTTGTCAGCTGTTACAACTCATACCTATTGAACTGCTGATGTACAACTCATACCTAATTGAACTGCTACTTAATAACTCATACCTATTGAACTGCTAATTGATATCTTGTCAGCTGTTACAACTCCTACCTATTTGAACTGCCAATTTGATATCCCACACTACCCTACAGACATCTCACAGGGTAGAAGTGCTGCTATACGGGGTGTGATGTTGAGTAGCTCCCTCCTCGCCTACAACCATACTCGGCTTAAGAGGTAGAGCTACAATCTGATACCCGTCCTTTAAAGGAATATCCTTATCCGCAGCTGTGGTCCAGAGAACAGTCAACCCCCCGGGGCAGGGTGTTACACTCCTACATTTAAGCACTGAGGCATCCTTCAGACTGTTCAGCATTCAAAACGTACAGAGGTGTCGGATGCCTATGACTCCTTCTACATGCATCATACTCTGACCTCTGTCGGAGGAAGGAACCTCAGCATGCAGTGTCCTGTAAACATGCAGAACATCCAGAAGTGTAAGATAGTAGCAGAACCTCCTGAGAGAAATGAGGTTCAGAACTTCTGTGAGGCAACAAAGAGTGGAAGGAGAGATTATCAATGGCAGCCTCTGTGCTTCTCCCATGACAGGTTTACTTTGAAGACTATCTGCAGGCGAAAAAACAAAGACTACCTTTGCAGTGGGGCTACCCCTGCGCTGCAGGTGTTAGTTGCTCATTTTTTGCTCAACTAGTTTTACTTACCTGATCCACACTGTCCCCGCAGTCAGCGCTCACCTTTCTCTCCTCAGCTCCGGCTGTGGAATGTCCCTTGTCGTCATGTCTAATACAGAGCTATGGACCGTGCATTAGACGTGATGACATCAGTGGGTCTCCGCCTGTTGCGGCTGCTGGTCTTGGAGCCAGCAGGAGCAGGGAGCAGGTAAAAGTCTTTAACAGAATACCCCTAGACAAAAATGAACAGTTAACCGTTCTAGTGTGGAGGTAGCCCCAGTGCAAGGGTAGTTTTTTTTTTTTTATTCGGAGATAGGTTTTAAGAGAGTGTAAATCCAACACACTGCCACCTGGACAGGTCAGTATAAAGCTGTTTGTGAATTTGTACACCCCGTAATAGGGTCACTTTAACCATACTACTAAACTGAACCCTAACACTGTCTTTAACTAAAGATACCCCTAAATCTAACCCTCCAAGTGAATTTCATTCCCAGCTCTAATATTATAAAGAGGGGGAAACATATTATCACAACATTATAATACTATTAGGCCAATAATAGCAGAACAAATTATTTTGCTAAAAATTTGCTTTGCGAATTCCACACCTAAAATTTGGTGTCTAAATCTGAAACAATGCCCTTATGTGAACTAGCCCCGTAAAGAGAATGACACTGTTTCCCTGTGGTATTCCTGGTATTCCTTGGATCCTTGGCCCATGCTGTACATGCAGCCAGAACCTATAACTAACTAGAAAATTGAAGTGACCTTGTCATGAGAAAAGGGGAGGACTGGTACTGTTTTGTACATGCTGGTTGCCCGGCTTCAATACTTCTGTGTCACATATCTGAAGCAAGCATGGTGTTAAAGTGTGTCAGAAATGTGTTAGAATTTCTTATCTTTATATGTGTTTCAGGTCAGAGACCCAGAATGTATTGAACTCAGAGCATCACAATGGCAGACAGGCAATTAACATTCTCAAAGAAAAAATCCACAATGGCAGCTTCCTTATTTTTCACATGAAAGGGTATCTGTAAGCTTGCCCCTTACTGGAGCTAAGCCTCATCTACTGTCATTCAATTGTCAAATCCTCTACGGCATGCTGAAGTTCTGGTATTTTGACATTTGACTGATAGGGGCCAGGATTTGGAACCAGGAAAGGCAGGCCTTAGGCCGTGACACACTGCACGCGAAGCAGCGCGGAGCGGTGGCGCACTGCCTTTGCATACAGTGTGTCATGTAATTTTCTCCTCGGCAGCTCAGCTGGCGAGAGCTCGCGTAGCTGAGCATGCTGAGATGAAAAATGTCATCTTCAGCCAATTGGCCCGCTTGCCGCGTATAAACCAGCGCGTCGGCATGCGACAGTTGGCTGGTTGTTACGGACGAGCCGATTGGCTGAAGGTGCAGTCAATCATCTGACTGCACTCAGCTTACACACTGCCCTCAAAGCTCCGTTCCAGATAGCTTTGCTTCGCTCTGCACGGCTTTGCGTGCAGTGTGTCACGGCCTTTAGCCTTAATTTCAGCAGAAGTTGAAGTCTCATATATTTAGTCTGGCCCTAGGGTTGCCACTTCACCGCACATATCATTTACAAAGACTTTGTGACTAATTCATGCAGGAAAGGCATTGGGTGACTCTAATAACCAACTGTAACAGCCACGCAATCTATGTAATTCATATTGTTTTGGTTTTGTCAATCAAAGGAAGGTGGAAACCCTGCACTAGGACACAACCATCAGTTGAAAACTAGCACAGGTAACTTGCAGGAACCACAAGGTGTCAGTATTCCGGTGCTGTTCTGACCTTTTTTGGCTAAGTCAAACTCACTTTAAGATTTACAAAATGTATGGCAGGCCTAGAAAAATCTCACCAGGAATCGGGAGCCATCTTTCATAAACTTAGGAGCCAGCCGTCTGCAACCTTCATATGACTATATAGGTAGCTGAAAGATACATTGTTAAGCAAGAGTTAAAAGGAGACTTTGTTCTGTTAATTTTGAACAGAGGGGAGCCGGGAGGAAGGAAGTGACTTGCCTTGCTGTGCCTTTGTCTTTGTGTAGACACATACAGCTTATTTTCAGGAGTGTCTATTTAAATTTAGATTCTGCCAGACTAGTCAGTCTGATTCTAAATCATAGTTTGGCTTTCTGATGTCTCTCCTAAGGTCTGATGATTGTTTGCATCTGCCTGCTACTGGGGAGAGTGTACTTTGGTAATAGTGTGGGAAGCTGCACTAATCAGGGTGAGGAATATTTGTACCTTCCTGACCAACCACTAGGAGGCTTGTTACCAGTAGTGCATGCTGGGAGAGGGTATAAATGTTCAGGAGTGGCCTTGGGAAATCAGGGTCTCCCCCTGGGCTGCGGCCTGGGGGAAGGTGTGTGTTAGAGTGTCGTATCTTCTTAGGCCAGCTGCCTAGGGAGGGGGACATGTGCTTAAGGTCCCCACACACCTTACGATAATCGCGGGAAATCCCGAGATCGTACGATTATCGTAAGGTGTGTGGAATCCGTGCGACCTCTACTACTGTAAGGTCGCACGACTTTTAACTTACGAACATGTTCGAAAACCCGCCGAGCATCATACGATGTTCGGCGGGTGTGTAGCATGTTCGTACGGTAAAAGCCGGATGGGCCGGTGTGCGCAAGCGCACACTGCCCGTTCGGCATTGTGGTCATCGGAAGCCCGCCTCTCAAGGGGGGCGCGGCTTGCGATCATCGCAAGTACGATCTGCCTGTCCAAGATAGGCAGATCGTACGTTTTTTTAAGTACCTTACAACCATCGCAAGACAAAAGTCTTGCGATGGTTGAAAGGTGTGTGCCCAGCATTAGACTAAGGCTTAGGATTGGGCTTGGTCATTGAGACTTGAGGATGGTGATGACATGGCATAGTTTCTGCATGTATGAGGAGCCTGAGAAGATGATCCTCTACTACAGCATGGAGAATTATTTCTGAAACGGACTGGTAGCTATAACACCAAGTATTTTACTGCCAGGACCTAAAGTCACAGATTGCCAGATTGGTTTAAATGTTTTCTATCTCTGAAGGCTGCAGGTACTTTGTCCTTTATTTTTGGAGTTTGCAACATCCTGGGTGTCCTGTGCCTTCTCCTAACGTGGTTTAATAAAAGTTCATCAAGCATCAGAACATCAGTGCAGAAGTCACCGCACTAGCACCACGGGAGGTACCTTTGGGATAGCAAGCCGACTTGCGATCTACGAGCTTTAGCTTTGGAAATGACTGATAGATGGTGATCGACGTAATGGGCACCCCTGGTTTAGTTCAATTATTTTTTTTAAATGTTTTTTTTTTTTTTTTTTTTTTTTTTGGGGGGGGGGTTACATTTTTCACAGTCTTTTTTTTTTTTGTGAAAAAAATAAAAATAGCGAGGTTAATGAGAGACTACATTTTGGCAGCCAGAACAGTTAGTTTGAGCTTCTGTAACCTTCAAGAGCCATTTAAAGCCACCGAACACAGACCTAGTTTCACCTTCTTCATGACTTCAATTCATTTCCACTTTTTTTTCCACTTTTATTTATATTTGAGCACAAGGGTACATGCAATAAAAACCAAGCCAGGAATCAAATACATCATCAATTATCAACCTGCAGGGCAGGTTTCAACTGCAATGGGCTTCATTGCCCTCCAATGTAAATCCAATGTCAATCACATCGTCCAACGATGTGAATCCATTGTCAATCATGATGAACAACAGCCCACCAACAGAAGAATGATGACTCACACAAAGGATCCTCTCCCGCTGGACTCAGGTCGCACATGACCTTTCCTCAGCACTGCTGAAATTTAAACAACTGCACCGTAGAACCTGACTGAGGTGATTGACCATAAATGGTCAATGACATCACCTGGGATCCCCGCTGGCTTATTCACAATATGAAACAAGAAAATAAGTCATTCATTTACTGGCAGTAGTAAGACTTCCAGGGGAAGCAGTCAGAGGTATAGGTGGGGGAACTGGTCTAATCTGGCCATTTAAGTCGCCTATTCAGTGAACCTCAAATAGCTCCGGATCAAGTCAAAGTCACGGTCGATCTGAAGTGGAAGATCATCCCTAATTCTTGGTGGTTGGTTTGCTTGTTATTGCTGCACTAAACAGTGCCCATGTAATGACATGTGAGAAGCATTAGGTGCAGTAGTACTCTGAGCCCACGCTGCATGATGATGCTGGGTGATAGAAGGAACACTGGTGTCCGTGCTCTGAGCGCAATACGCGGTACCACAATACTATACGTTGCATTGTGGTGAAAAAAAGAAGTGCATACACTAGGTTTTTTCACTGCACCACAACGTACGGTATTGCACTACCACACATTATGCTGCGATGCAGTGCATGCCAGCTGGGAGGTGCATTGGGGTGCCAGTCTAATTAATCACAACACGCATGGTACCACACACTAGGTGAACTGTGTAGGAGTGTGCACTAAATGCATGGTAAGGTATGCTTAGTAGAGATGGGTTTGGGCATGTTCGCAAGCGCCTCGTGCCGAGCCAGCCAGGAAGCCGTCAGCACGCAGGGCCAATCACAGGCACTGAGACATGTTCCCGGTCCTCAGCTGCAGAGATCAGGAAATGTCTCAGTGCCTGTGATTGGCACTGCACGCTGACAGCTTCCCGGCGGGCTCGGCACAAGGAGCTTGCGAACACGCCCGAGCCCATCACTAAATTGCTTAGCACAACCCTATAGTGTGAACAAGCCCTTAATTTGGAGGGTGTTGTGGATCCTTAACACGTTATAACCAATGATGCCAAGCACACGAAAATCCATGCACATAAAGGCATTTTTCTGTTTTATCACTTATAATGTCAAAGAGCTGGTAGCCTGTATGTATAGGGCTTCCTGTGACTACCAGGTAGTAGTTGACCTACAGGATAGGGCAGCACACCCATGCTGTTTATGACAACCATGAAGAAATAAGATTTTATAACAGTGGTAGGGTTCTGAAGATCCTCTGGGTTTAGGAACATGTGGGATTTTTAGTTTTCTATTGCAAGGTTGGAAATTGCAGTCATTCACAGATCCACCTGTCCTTAAACATGGAAGAGGGATCCACCACATCAAACATGCTGAGAGTAGACACCACCCTTAATTAAACAGTGACCAATTTCCATAGTTTATGTTGCAATAATAGATTATAGCCACTAGATGGAGCCAAGAAACTATTTCTTTTTTGGTGCTCCTCAGCTCTATCTAGTGGCCATAATGTAAAATTAAAACACACTACATTTGAACTAGGCAAAGCGCCATCTGGTGGCCATAATGAAATATTACAACACTACATTTGAGCTGGGGAAAAAATATTAAGCTATTGTTTTTATTCACCCATAATGAACATTCACAGACATTCGTAGGGTGAAGGGCTCTGCAAATTGTTTATAAGTAGACCACTACATGTTAGTAATTTTAAATTAGATCTTAAACCTAACTGGATAACAATTATTTTGCTGAAACATGGTGTATCATAAGCAATTGTCATGTTTTTTTTAATAAAATAGTTTTCACTTTTTTATCCTTTTTGTATTGCAGTGATCCCCTCCTATCTTCAGCCACTGGCTGTTTTTTAAATTAATTTGGTGACCAACAAGCAATTTGTGGACTGTTAAAAGTAGTTTGGCATACTCTTCCTTATCCAATTTCAATATAGTGCCTTAAGGGCCAAACCACAGACTCGGTAGTCTAGAGAGCTCCCTACTAAACTGTAATTAAGATCCAAATAAAACATCCAGCCCAAATCAGAGCTCCAGGGCTCCACCTCTTCATTTAACTAGCAAGCTAAGAAGTACTTAGTTCAGACACAGTCAAACAATTAGCATTTTCATATTTTTCCCATGACAGGTGTAAGAAAATATATCCAAAATATGCCAAGGTTTCAGGGACCAATAGATAGTAAAACTAGAAAAAGATGGCAACTGCATGATTCTATAACCAGCCTTTATAGCAGGGCGCACATGGGAAGGCTTACAACAATACAAAACATAAAAAGATCACTACCTCTGTTTTTAATGCATACTGTTGACAGGGTAATTCGTTTTGTGGCAGGCTAGCTGGCAGGTGCCCAGGGGATCTTTTTATGTTTTGTACCAGTAGATAGTCCTAGAATATTAGGGATCTGAATTTGAGAAGCAGCACAATGAGGTATAATGCCTGTATGCACATACTCCTAAATGAAAGGGCTCTAAGCCACCAGATCAGTGTTTAACCATTTGAGGGAGAAAATATTGATATATTTTAATATTTATGTATTTACACTTTTTTTTTTTTTTAATGGGGGGTCTGGATCTTGTCAGAGGAGACCAGATCCAGACCCCCACCCACCCATGTAGCTGCAGAACACTTTAGATAGTGATCTAATGCTGGCTGCAATGAGGCACTGTAGAGGAAAAAAGCTCTGTCCCAGCCCCTGAACTCAGATCAATCACTTGTTTGAATTTTGGCACCATTGATTATTCCCTTGGGGATCTGGGCCTTCTCACTGGACCTACGCGGCCTTCCTTCCTGGGTATCCTACTGAGCTCAACCCACTTAAGGAACATCATCACTACCAGTCCCATGCTCTTCTGGCATCGGAATACTCCTTTGCACTCTATAGGACTTCCTCCTGAATTTTTATCCAGGGAGGAGTTTTACAACAATTGTGTCTGGGTTAATGGGAGAAAATCGATGGGCTATTCTAGGCATCTGACCATAGGGACTGTAAGCAGGCACCCTCTCATATCCCCTCAGACTCCCACCTCCTGAGCCCTAATTTGCCTGAAGAGGAGGAGAAGGGGGAAGAGGAAGACTCTGCATGAGAAGAAACCGTTAAGAAACTATTTGTTTCCTTGTGTGCACAGTGCATGCATGCTTACATTTAAAACCACATTTCCAAAGGTCAATAGTCTGGAATCCTTAAAAATGCTCAAACTGCCTAAGTCATTCCCAGTCCACTCGATGTTACAGCCAGTGTTATATGCTTACTGGGAACATCGTGAAAACCTGTATACTCCCCCTAAGCAGTTAGGCCAACAATATCCTATTCAGGAAAGCTTCCGCAAGAAGTGGGCAGTCCCTGTTGCCCTGCCCACCATTATTACCTGCATTTTGCTGTGGGCTCCCAGCACTTCCAATTTGTTGTGGTTCCCTTCAATCTGCCAAGTATTTACCAAGGTGCTGGCCCCTGTCCTGGCCCTGCTCTAGTCTCAGTGGATTCCTATAAATGGGTACTTAGGGAATAGGTGCAAGACCTCTTGTCCAACAATTAGAGGACAATGCACATCCTGCAGGACTTTGGATAGCTGAAACTGGCACACCACTTGGAGTATTTGGGCCTAGTCTTGGACACGGCCCTTGACAGGTTCTTCCTTTCCAAGGAGAAACTGCTGTCTCTCAGAGTTCATGCTTGGACCTTAGGGTCCAGAAGTTGACCACTCCTCTGCTTTGCATGATGGTCCTAGGCCTGATGGTGGCCTTGTTCGAGTCTGTATCTTATGCTCAGTATTACACCAGGCCCCTGCAGATCAACATTCTGCTTTCATGGGACAGACAGGTTCAGCCTCTGGATCTCCCCATCCCACTGTCCAGCAAAACCAGGCTTCCCCTGACCTGGCGGTTCTCCAACCTGACGTTGGAGCCAGGGAAGTTCTTCTTTCCAATATGCTTAAAGATTCCAATGATGGATGCCAGCCTGTGTGAGATTCCTCCGGTCCACGGCACTCGCCGGCTGCGTTCCACGCTGGAATGCATAGGAAGGGGTAACCGCCGCAGGCTTCTTCCCCCATAAGCAGGAAGTAAGATGCGTTCCACGCTGGAACGCCCCGCGGCCGCGTGACGTCATGGCCGCGGGCTATTTAAACTTGCAGAGAACGTTCCAGGGTGTTCGATTATTGGGATCATTGCCCAAACAACCCTGGAACCATTCCGAGTACCTCTAGAGCAACGATCTGGACACCAATCCTTCCTCCAGCAGCCAGCCTTCTCTGGACTCCTCTCCTACCGAACTGCAGCATCACAACCCAACCGCAGGTACTTGCTTAGTGTATACTGTGGCCTTGTATTGGATTTCCTACGTCGCCACCTAGTGGAGCCTCTCGGTATAACCTCACACTAAATGCAATACATATACTTTACCTGCTGTATTTGAATTGCCTATACTGCTCTACACCTAGAGACTGCCTTATACCTCTTACATTCCGAATACTAGTGGTGATTGCATAACCGTGGAATATAACTTAAATCTCTTGCCGCAACGCTACCTCCTACTATCTAGTTGTTTAATTTAGCGGTCCATGATGTCTAAATTCCTAACTCTCCGCCTGTGATTGAGAGAGCCGCCTGGGATTAATCCTGACAACCGCCTAAACCACCAGTTAGACCGCAGCTGAGATCCACCGTACCCTTCCCTAGGACGGCGCATGACAGCCTGTTGGGTTGCCTTGGAGTCCTGGAGAGCCCCACAGTACAGGGAACCTGTTTATTAGAGGAATCTCAGCTACAGATCAACATTATGGAGCTCCGGGTTATTTGGTTGTCTCTTGATCGCTGGACTCCACAGCTTCAAGATCATCTGACAAAGATCCAGTTGAAAAATGCCACGGCTAAAGCCTACATCAAGCAGCAATGAGGCCCTAGAAACTGCACCATGCAAAGAGAAGCTAACTAGATTCAAGCTTAGGCCCTATCCACCATACACGTAGCATGGAAAACTGGCAGACACACTACCTCAGTCATGAAGGTCTGCACCCTGGACAACGGTCCCTTCACCCAGAGGTGTTCTGAGCCCTTTGTTGCTTGGTGGCTACCAATGTGGACCTTCTGGTGGGCCTTCACGGTAGACGCCTTGGTGGCTCCTTGGGATAAAATTCCAACTGATCTATGCCTTCTGAGGATATTGCCTTGCCTCCTTCACAGGTTGAAGACGGAGATAATCCTGGTGATCCTCATCGCTCCGTATTGGCCTTCATGACTGGTAAAGCATTTGGCAGACTATACTTGGTCAGATCTTTTTCTTGGCAATTCTCTTTCAGAAACCGCTTGCCTGTCACGCCCTATTAAAGGCTCTTGTGCAGTAGGTTGCTCCTACTGTCCCCCCTGTGTATGTTTCAGTGCCACTGTGGGACCTCAACCCTCTTTTGTCAGCTCTTTAACAGCCCCCCTTGAACCAATCAGGGATATCATCCCTGCCTTACTAACTCTCAAGGTGGCTTCCTCGTCAGCATAACGTTCACAAAATGAGTTTCTGTGTTGTCAGACTCATCCTGCATTGAATCCTAGTTATCCCCAAACATAAGATGGCTCTGAGTCCTAAGGACTCCTTCCTCCCTAAGGTGATATCTGCTTTTCACCTTTACTGCCTTGATGTTTTTGGAGCTGCGCGAGGTTACCTCTCAGACACTTTTCTGGTGGTATGGTCCCTTTAAAAGTCCTGTATCTAATTCAAGCCTTGCAACAGTTTCATTAAGAGTTCTGACAGATTCAGGTAGTTCTTATTTATGCTTCTTTCACAATGTATCGCTATGGCTGCAACAAATTCAAAAATAATTACTGACCATTGGTAGATAAGGAAACTGGAGGTAATTAAGACCAACTCAGATGCTGTGTTCACACCTGAGCGTGGTATAGGCGCTTTTGGAGAGGTTTTATTTGTACGTTTTTGCATGTTTTTTCAGGTGTATTCAGGCTTGAGTGTTTATGTATTAGCCAATGAAAATGTAAGTACTATGAGAAGGTGATGGTTGTACAGTCTTGAAAAGTACCCTTTTGAGATATAGGCGTCTAAGTGTGGACTAAGTTGGCGTACAATGACAAGCCAGAGTTCTCAGAGTAGAGCCAGGGTGTAGTAAAGAAAAGGGTATGTTTGTGTAAACCACTCCCCCACACCTGTTACTGGTTGCTAAGGTGCTGTCAGCTGCACAACTGACAGTGTCCTAGCAACTAAAGACACTGCAGCTGACAACATCCTAGCAACCAATTACACAGTGTAGCTGACAGCATCATAGCAACCAATGACACTGTGCAGCTGATAGCATCCTAGCAACCAATGACACACATGGTGTATCTGACAATATCCTAGTAACAAATGACACTGTGTAACTGACAGTATGCTAGCAACCAATGACACTGTGCAGCTGCCAGTATCCTAGCAACTAATAACACTGTGCAGCTGCCAGCATCATAGCAACCAATGACACTGAGTACCTGATTGCATCCTAGCAACCAGAGACACTATGCAGCTGCCAGCATCCTAGCAACTAATGACACAGTGCAGCTGCCAGCATCATAGCAACCAATGACACTGTGTAGCTGATAGCATCCTAGCAACAAATGACACTGTGTAGCTGATAGCATCCTAATAACAAATGACACTATTCAGCTGACAGCATCCTGGCAACCAATGACACTATGCAGCTGCCAGCATCCTAGCAACCAATGACACTATGCAGCTGCCAGCATCCTAACAACCAATTACACTATGCAGCTGCCAGCATCCTAGCAGCTAATGACACATTGCAGCTGCCAGCATCATAGCAACCAATGACACTGTGTAGCTGATAGCATCCTAGCAACAAATGACACTGATCAGCTGGCAGCATCCTAGCAACCAACTGCACTGTGCAGGTCAGGAGCTGACCAGACATCGAGGATGGGGAGTCCATTATGTATGATCGTGCAATAGATCTAAACCTCACATGCCTCAAATTCATGTAGATCTTTCCCATGTGATTCTGTCACTTGTGACATTTGTGGCACTCACTTTTGTTTTATTATGAATGTTTATGACACTCCTAATGAATTCCATGTTTGATTCTAAGTGGCCCCTTTAATTGTATTCTCATAAAACAGTGAGTCAAACAACATGTCCACGGCAACCAATCAGCTTCTCTGTTTCATTTTGCAACCCTTAACTTGACAAACTGAAGAGAGAAGCTGATTGGTTTCCAAGGCTAATTGCTCCAGATTCTGTCTGCTCCAGTTTAAATCAATTTCACCCTTTATTATTATTTTATTTTTTAAAAACATGGGGTTTTATATCACTATTGCATATATGATTGTGGGTCAGGCTCACGCGATGTGGACCTGTAATAACCATAAGTACTGTGATCACACCTGCATGTGACCGGTCACATGACACCAGGACACCACTGACGGCGCTCAGCCACTTCTAAGCACACAGCAGGCACCTGATTACCAACATCTTAGCTGGCTGGTCACGTGCCGGGCTGACTCCGCCCCGGAGGCGGGGTTTATGGAGATTGCTGCAGAATCTTGGCTCTGGCTGTACCGCAGTGTGTGTTGATGAGTGGAGAGCTCTTTGGAGGTAGGTGGGCGGTCAACTCCATAAACTTTTATTGGAATGTAGATGTGCACCGATCAGAGAGGATCTGGGATGGTGACATGTGACCTCAGCAGGTAGAGGATCTGCGATGGTGACATGTGACCTCAGCAGGTAGAGGATCTGGGATGGTGACATGAGTCCTCAGCAGGTAGAGGACCTGGGATGGAGACGTGAGAGCTCAGCAGGTAAAGGACCTGGGATGGAGACATGAGAGCTCAGCAGGTAGAGGACCTGGGATGGAGACGTGAGAGCTCAGCAGGTAGAGGACCTGGGATGGTGACATGTGAGCTCAGCAGGTAGAGGATCTGGGATGGAGACCTGAGAGCTCAGCAGGTAGAGGACCTGGGATGTAGATGTGCACCAATCAGAGAGGATCTGGGATGGTGACATGTGAGCTCAGCAGGTAGAGGATCTGGGATGGTGACATGTGACCTCAGCAAGTAGATGATCTGGGATGGTGACATGTGACCTCAGCAGGTAGAGGATCTGGGATGGTGACATGAGTCCTCAGCAGGTAGAGGACCTGGGATGGAGACGTGAGAGCTCAGCAGGTAAAGGACCTGGGATGGAGACATGAGAGCTCAGCAGGTAGAGGACCTGGGATGGAGACGTGAGAGCTCAGCAGGTAGAGGACCTGGGATGGTGACATGTGAGCTCAGCAGGTAGAGGATCTGGGATGGAGACCTGAGAGCTCAGCAGGTAGAGGACCTGGGATGTAGATGTGCACCAATCAGAGAGGATCTGGGATGGTGACATGTGAGCTCAGCAGGTAGAGGATCTGGGATGGTGACATGTGACCTCAGCAAGTAGATGATCTGGGATGGTGACATGTGACCTCAGCAGGTAGAGGATCTGGGATGGTGACATGTGACCTCAGCAGGTAGAGGATCCGGGATGGTGACATGAGTCCTCAGCAGGTAGAGGATCTGGGGTGGTGACATGAGAGCTCAGCAGGTAGAGGACCCGGGATGGTGACGTGAGAGCTCAGCAGGTAGAGGACCTGGGATGGTGACGTGAGAACTCAGCAGGTAGAGGACCCGGGATGGCGATGTGAGAGCTCAGCAGGTACAGGATCCGGGATGGTGACGTGAGAGCTCAGCAGGTAATGGACCCGGGATGGTGACGTGAGAGCTCAGCAGGTAGAGGACCCGGGATGGTGACGTGAGAGCTCAGCAGGTAGAGGACCCGGGATGGTGACGGGAGAGCTCAGCAGGTAGAGGACCCGGGATGGTGACGTGAGAGCTCAGCAGGTAGAGGACCCGGGATGGAGACGTGAGAGCTCAGCAGGTAGAGGACCCGGGATGGTGACGTGAGAGCTCAGCAGGTAGAGGACTTGGGATGGTGACGTGAGAGCTCAGCAGGTAGAGGACCCGGGATGGAGACGTGAGAGCTCAGCAGGTAGAGGACCCGGGATGGTGACGTGAGAGCTCAGCAGGTAGTAGTCGTCTTCCTCCAGGGGGAATAATGGTGTGGATAGATCTGAAATCCAAGTCATGTAATTCATATCCTGTACAGATTTGTCCCTGTACCCAATGGGTAAGTCATTGGAACAAATTGTCTCCTAATCCTCCAGATCAATTAAAAATCTGGGCTAGCAATCATAATGGCTAATGAACAAGCTGTATGTGGCCTTTGATTAGATATCAGGCCAATGAATATATTTTTGAAGCTGCAAATGACTAATTGGTTGACCGTTCGCCTGTTTTTCTCTTTGTTGGTGTGCGCTGAAAAATAGGAAATGTTGCATTTTCTTGCAGTGCAATCTAAAAGCACCACAACACGCCGCAGTGGGTGTTCATCCGGTACGCCGCGGTGGGTGTTCATAGCACACAGGGAAACAAAAAAAAGAAAAGGGATTAAAAACCCATTAAAGCACATGTTAAAAAGTGCATATGCTAGGGTGTGTATGAGCAGTTACAAAGACACATTTGTTGGTTGTATTTGTCACTGTTCACACAATATCAGGATCCCTCAATGGGAAATGTAGATCTCTGTAACGTTAGCTATCCTTAAAATCTGCTCAGTGTTCTCTCCATTAAAAAACGAAAAGCCACTAACATGTTAAAGCGGACCTCTACCCATATCTTTAAAATAACAAGAAACACACCTTTTAGAAATGTTTAGTAATAACCATCTACAAACACATACTTCTAGATAATTGCTGGCTTTGTTTTCTTTGCATTCCTTATTTCTCTTTTCTTCCCCAGTCTACTGACAGTGGCCATGTTAACTAAAGGCAGATTACAAGTTATCTCTTTACTTCCTGGAACACTGGCACATGTGACTTGGACATGTGACCATGCGCACCATCTCAGGGGAGGAAAATGCCTTTCCCTGAGGTCACATGAGATTTCCCAGCAATGCTCTGCTGATGTAGCCTTCCCAAGATGCAACACTTTGGCCCTTACATCATTTGTGTTGAACTGGACCAGGAAGTAGATGAACTCTATTTGAAAGCAAATTAAAAACAGGTTAGTTTAAATGAATACCGTGAAAACTGCGCTGGAGAAAAAACACACACTTTATGACCAGCAGCAACAATACTAAGTTAGTTTAACTAATGAATGTAAGATGATTTTATATCAGCATGCAGAGCTGCGTGCTGCTATGAGTTTTAGTAAAAGGCGGTAAAGGTCCGCTTTAATGAACCATGGTGTGTGGATATATAAGTACCACATCCAAAATTCGAATCAAGGAGAAAAAAAGTAAATGGGACTTTTAAGGTGCCCCTGGAGTCAGATATGAACAATAGAAACATAATCATTTTAAGTCCTAAAACAGGTTTTGGGTAATAAAACAGTGGCACGCTAAGATTAAAAAGACATGTATGCAAGTATATCTAATAGCCCAAACTTCTCACAATCCATACAAAATTCCTAATGCATAACTTATCCGTTTTGTTATGGTTAATAACTTCCGTGAAAGACTACTTGTGAGGATATGGCTTCAACCTGGATGCAGACCAGGAGCAGCCAGAACAGTGCGGGACACCTAGCATCCCTTTACGAATGCGACTTTGTAAGTTTTATATTGAACCCTTTCACAAAAAAAAAAAAAAAAAAAAAATAATCTGCCCTTGCGGTGGCACTGCCCCAGCACTGGAAGGGTTAACTGCTCCTTTTTGTCTTGGGGCTTTTACATACCTGAGCCCCACTCCTGGTGGCTCCAAGACTGGTGCTCCAATGGTCGGAGACCCACTGATGTGATTACGTCTAATGCAGAGCCCATAGCCCTGAATTATATATAAGGACGTCAAGGGACGATCCTTGAGCCAGAGGAGACTGCCAGGAGAGGGGGGGATCAGGTAAGACAAAGTCCTCTTCACTATACCTGTAGACATTTAGGGGTGTAGAAATGTTTTTTTAAAAACTACTTGTCCAAGGACTAAAGCGGGGGCCTGATCTACTTGTCCCTCCTAACAATCTACTTGTCCAAAATGTTTTCAATCGAAACCGTTTTTAGCAGTGCTAAGAAGTGGTTCTCATTGGTCAGCGCCGTCAGGTGACCGCGTTGACCAACGAGTGCTCGCAATTTGTGAGTAAAATTCAGAATACATGGCACAGGGCTGCACTGGCGCCGGTATGGGATACAGATCGTACATAGATTTGAGGGGGTAATTCCATTTTCACAAATTACTTTTGGAAAGTGAACTTACCCTTTAATGCACATTGTGTGTGCTAGAGAGCGCTGCTGCCAAGCTAACAAAATGCCACAGTGGAATGGGGGGCAGCACTCAGTGCCCACACACAATGCCCTATACATGCATTTATTCACATGCAGATAGTGGGGGCAGCGGGGTTGGTTTTACTTATTTTTTTTTTATTTTTTACTTTGTAAATTTTTTTATTTACTTTATTTTCATTTTATTTTTAATTTTATCACCATTTTTTTACATTTTTATTTCCATTTCTAATTATTTTCTACATTTTTTATTTATGTTTTTAATTATTTTTTTTTCTACTTTATTGCTATCACACAGGAGATAACAAGCCTATGTGTGATGGCATTTGGAGGTGACAGGTTCTACACCCCTGATGTTAATCAATGTTTAGTTGTGGGGGGTTTTTGCCCAGAGATGGGCTTTAAGCATTTCCAAATCGCAAATAAATAAATTCTATTCAGTGCAGTACTACTACTCCTTAAGCTGGCCATACATTCCTTTTAGATTTATTAAAGAACTTTCGTATGTAAGAACTTTCTTTCGGTTTTCTATTAGTTGATGGGAGGGTCAATTGGCCATCGATTTCAACGGTAGTGATCAAAAAAGAGTATGGTATTTTTTAGTGGCTGATGGTAAAGAAAGATCTTTTGTATGAATGTGTATTTGGAAATCTATTAGTGTATGGCCAACTTTACAAACTAAAGTGCACAAATGCCCAAAAAGTGCTAATGATAATGTTTGCTAAGTGCTGAATATAATATTATCCAACAGAATAAAGTGCTAAGTGCAATAATGTACTACAGCAACATAAAGCACACACGGAGCTTACACACGGAGCTTACACACAGTCATCACATTGGGTGGAGGCTGGGTGTGCACTTTAACCACTTGCTGACCGGGGGCATTAAACCCCCTTCCTGCCCAGGCCATTTTTCAGTATTCAGCGCTGCAGTACTTTGACATTTATTCCGTCATGCAACGCTGTACTGAAATGAATTTTATACCATTTTTTGGTGACACACAGAGCTTTCTTTTGGTGGTTTTTAATCACCACTGGGGGTTTTATTTTTTACTATATAATGGAAAAAAGTGCCAAAATTTTTTAAAACAAACTTGTTTTCCCTACGTTATGTTATAAAACATTTATCAGCACCCCATTTTTTGGTAAAATATGAAAGACAGGGTCACGTCGGGTAGATAGACACCAAACAAGTCCAGCTTAAAAATTGCATGCACCTGCGAAATTGCAAAAAACTACCATGCCTAAAATTAGCCATAGGCGACGCTTTAAAAGCTTTTACTGCTCATCAGTTTAGTGTCATCAGTGATGAATGGCCCGACGCATTCTGGGGGCTGGGGGACTTACATTTTTTTGTGACTTGTTTTTTTTTTTACACAACTTTATTGCTGTCGCATAGGGGGATAACAAACCCCCTATGTGAAAGTCAATATACAATGACATGTCCTCTTTATGGAGACATCAGGGGTCTCTAAGACCCCCTAATGTCACCTAGAGATCCCCAAAGAAGCTGCTGAAGCAATGATCTTCTTCACCAGCTTCTTCTCTGGCTATAGCAGCCAGAGAAATGACAGCTAAAGGCAGAAGTGATGTAATACACATCGATTTCCACCTTTAGAGAGAGGAGGAGAGATCAGTGATGGGGGAATGCTAATCTCTCCTCCTTCTCAGTATAGACAGCCGCTGTATCGGCCCTGGGCCCGCAGGGTGTGTGTGTGTGTGTAATTTACTCATCCACTGACCTTGTTCTCTCTCGTCTTGGCTTTTGCAACTCCCTCCTCATTGGCTATCCCCCCCTTCAGTCTATCATGAATGCTGCTGCCAGACTTATTCACCTAACCAACTGCTCAGTGTCTGCAACCCCCCTCGGCCGATCCCTGCACTGGCTTCCAATAGCCCATGGATAAAATTCAAAATATTAACAATGACTTACAAAGCTATCCACAACTCTGCCCCCGGCTATATCTCAAACTCTTTAAAAGACCTTCTGCTTTCCAGCTCCCTCGTCAACTCCTCCCATGCTCGCCGCCAGGACTTCACTAGAGCCTCTCCCATCCTCTGGAACTCTTTACCCCAACCTGTCCGTCCATCTCCCACTCTGACTGCTTTTAGGCGATCCATTAAGTCTCCTCCAGATCAGACAGTGTGAAAGGGACCTTCAAATGTTGCTTGGAGGTGGTACATTCACAACGCTGACATTGGTTTTTGTGTTTTTCTTGGCAGGCTGCTAGATCTTTGGGAAGGAAGAAGTTCACATTAAATGCAGCTGGAGAGGTCAGGGATGAGTGGTTTTTAAAGCTCTTTTAGGGCTTGTTCACACCAATTACTGTGCGTTCCAGTGCGATTTAGCTGCTGGAATGCACTGTATTGCATACTAAACTCCCCCGTGTTCTAGGGTGGGAGGGGTCATGGCGGTGCATTGAAGTCAATGGCCCAGCAGCCACCCCTCCCCCGCCCGCCCGCTATGCGATCAGAACGTGTGGCACAACAATGTCTGCGTTCTGCTCCAGTGCAATAAAAAAAAATGGTGCATGCAGCATTTGTTTGCAATCGCACTGGACCACAGGGAGGAGTTTTAGTATGCGATACAGTGCGTTCCAGCAGCTAACCGCACTGCAATTGGTGTGAACAAGCCCTTACTGTTTGTTATGAATCTGTAAATGGTTTCATGTCAATAGTCTGCGCACAGGTGCACTTTTAGGAAAGTTCTTACTGGCTTGGATGTGATTACAATGTAGATTGACTATATTAACATGAAGACATTTGCTTCCTTTGTATTTAGTTTTAAGGAGCTTCAAAAGAAACTGAATGGCATTTTTAGATTGCTGATGTTGTAATTTTAAGCTTTCAGATTTTTTTTTTCTTTCTCTTTGATCACTCCTTTAAAGGTCGACAAGCATCTTCATTGATTCACTTTCCGGTGTGTGTCTTCCGGATTAGTTTGTGGTGGCAGCATCAGTGTTTTTTGTTCTCTTGAGAGAGAACAGCTTCCATTTAACCCTTCAGAAAATGACCGAATTTCTTTTCTGCTTCAGTTGCTGCATTGGAGAGCAGCCACAGCCGGTAAGTTTACTGCATTAGCATTTTGACTCTATTGATATTGAAAATGTTAAACTGAGTGCTCAAACAGGTACAGCTGTAATATGTGAATACGTGATCTGGACATGTTTGAAATGATACTTTCTAAGACAGTCACCCACACGCTCTTACACAACTGTGTAGTCAGCACTATCGTGGCTCTACGGAATATGCTGTCCGTTGCTGGATTTAGAGACAGGGCACACTGGATACATGTGAATGATGACGGCTTTGGAAAGGCTTCATTCCCTTTGTCACCAAAAATCTTATCTGATTAAAGGACTTTAATGGCGGAAAAAGTGGGTGCTTCTGTTATATGGTGTGATCCACTAAAATAGTAGCCTATGGGAATGCATCTTTGTAGTTGTCCATTGTTCTTAGTAGTTTTGGCTCAGTATATTTGGACACCACTATTAACTGCGTTTAATTGCCTGAGATTCAGGCTTAAAAATAAAATGAACTGGAAAAATTAAAGTAGTGTACCCATAAAAGAAATAGGCTCAGGATAATGTAGCTTGCGTAGCTACTATTATCCAGAACCTAACTTTTAGGCTGGCCTTCAAAGCAATATGTCAGGACAAAGGAATAACCTTTAGCCTTCAAAGGAATGTCAGGACAAAAATATGGGCCACTGACAACTTGTTTTTTTAAGATGCATGCTACAGAGCTGGCTTCCTTTTCTTCAGGTTTTTTTTTTAGTAAAGATGTGACAGGTGTTAACATCTGATTATTGACATTCTTGTTCAGGTCTGTGACTCGGTAGTGAAGGATCAGGATGACAGGCCAAAAACTAGTCAGCAGTGGCAACTCTGTCTTGACAGATTTCTATTAAACCTGACCTGGTTAATTTGTCCTTGCCAACCCAACATTATCTTATCTGAATGTTAATTTATGCAACCGGTTATTTTTTCCTGTGTGCGTGTCACAATGTAGTGACAAAAGAGGAATAAAGCTAAATGTAAACTTCCACTGCGAACTTTAACATTGTTATATTACATAAAACTCACGTTTATGTAATAACCTTTTAATCAGTAGAGTTTGACAGCTGTTGTATTTTGAGGAACATGCCTGGAGCTGTGGTAATTAAGTAAAAGTCCCATTGGTAAGAATTGCAGGAAAACATTTATTTAAATTTTTCAGTATTTCTGCCTAATAAAAAACTAGATAGTAAAAATCTATGTATCCAAATCTGCTATCAAATTCTTTATAGAATAACACTGTATGATATGTTTGTATAGATTACAAAACCTAAAAGATAAAGTACAGGAGCAAGACATTACTAAACCAAAAATGTGCTCTGGGACTCAAGGGTGTTTAAAGGGGGAAAAAGGCCCGGGGATTCACGTGGTTAAATTACAGAGGTTCCTGGGATGTTTATAAGTAGCCCCCCCCCC
>NW_017307475.1:17114-18823 GCF_000935625.1 Nanorana parkeri | reverse complement strand
CCCCATATTCAGCTCTGCTGCTGGTTTTACTCGAGTCCACAAATGGAAAGGGGAGAGAGGTACAAGTTGTAGAATTTTTGGTCTTTGATGTTGCCCCTCTTACCATTTTGCTGTAGACCTTAGATATAGGTCATATGTCTGTATAGCCCTGCAGTTGTCTTTAGTAAATTTTAGATTTGCTCTAAACATCTTGTACACAAGTACATTTGAAATGCCTCTGCAGATGCATAAAGCCTGGGGCCACAGTACTACAAAAGAGATGTTGGATGCATGTTCCTCTATGACTACACCTGGAATGTACATGAATAGACGGGACACTATGCACATCCTAGCGGGCATACTTGATCATACAGAACACATAACCTGTATTCTTCTGCATTATCGCAGGCCCTGTTGTAGAACCGGCAGACTCCCTTCTATTTTACTGCTAGTGTTGTAAATGAGTACACAAGGGAGTGTGCATTTTTACTGTGCATATTTATGCATCTACAGACAGCAATTTCTCCTGTGAGCAACAAGCTGTATGATAAATGATGAGAAGAGGGTGCTAGTTCTGTGGAATACTTTGAGGTTAAATGAGCTGATGGAAAATATAAGACAAAAATGAATGCAGCTATATAGACTAAGTGGCCAGATTATTATGACCACCTGACGTTTGTAGGGAAATTAGCTATAATTTTGCGCTGAAGTTGCTAGAGGGCCAGACCATTATAAATAGGGAAGCAGGTTGTTTACCACGACAGTAGAAGTGATTTGTTTCTGAAGATATGGGTAAACAACGCGATTTAACAGGCTTTGAATGTGGGATGATTGTTGGCGCTCGTGCCATGGAGCGAGTATCAGCAAAACAGCAGAATTCGTTAAATGTTCAAGAGGGGCTCATTGTTAGTGTTTACAGACTGGACTGTCACCCGTAAATCTGGGTCTGAACATGCGAATTGTGGCCGTCAGCGACTAGTCAATGTTAGGGCAGAACGGAGAGTGGCAAGACTGGTACAAGACAACAGAAGGGCAACAGTGCAGTGTCAGATTCCTCGCATCACCTTTCAACATCTCGTGGAGTCACGAGGCGGCCCAACGGAGTCATCTCGTGGCCCAACGAAGTACTGATGGGGTGGTCATAATAATCTGGCCACACAGTGTTTTCATTAATAAATGCATCTTTTAAATTAAACCAGTATGAGTACCACATTTTCCTTGGTATCAGCCTCCTGCAATTCGCTGTACAGCAGTATTCAGACTGGAAGAGGGGAGGCAAACAGTCCTTTGTGTGCGCTGCATCAAGCAGATGGGAGGAGAGGGCAAAGGGATGACCTGATCAGTCTTCTGCTCCTTTTTCACTACCCAGTCAGAAGACTGTGGGTGGAGAGATGACACCTCCATATTTCCTTACTGTAACAGAGGAGCCACCTGACTGGGTACAAAGGAAAATTGTACAGAGATTGCATGGTAAGATTTTAAGGTGTGTGTGTGGTCAGCTTCAAGTCCTTGCACTGCAAGGGTTAATAAGGTATGATACTTGCCGTATTCCCCAATGTAGCACTCTACCCTTTGTAACCGGATCTTTGCCATCCTCGCGTACAATGCAGGACTATCGGCCATGCATTGAACTCGACGTCCGTGTGTGACCACCAGCCGGCTGTGTCTTACAGAACATGTTTCTGGGATCGGTTGCACAGTTGGAGGGAGGCTGCTGGAGCAGGGACCTT
>NW_017307475.1:11212-17090 GCF_000935625.1 Nanorana parkeri | reverse complement strand
GGGGGGGGGCACTGCAAGGGTAGTTTTATTTTTTTTGTTTTTGCTTTTTCATTCCTTAAGTTCATGATTTTACAGTATGTGCTATTCTGATTTCACAGAGGCGAAGACGGATTGACAGGAGCATGATTGGAGAGCCAATGAATTTTGTCCATACTGCTCATGTAGGATCAGGAGAGGCCAATACTGGGTTTCCAACGGTAAGGAAAATGGTGCAGCTGTTTGCTTGTGTGCTTGGTTAGGATAGTCCAGAGCAGCTCACTTCCAGATTAACTTCCATGGCACTGTATGGTCTGGGCTGACTCCTAAACATGATCGTTATATTAATGCACTGGGCCATTATCAATTATATTTTCATGGCTATTAACCATTAAAGTGGACTTGAACTCAAAAGGTGAAGCTTGCCATGTTATAGGGAACATATAAAAATATAAATTTTACCTAAACGGTATTCTAAAAATGTGTCTGTTTGTCTTGAAGTCTTCCTGAAAAATAGCACTGCACTTCCTGGTAAGTGAGGGTGCCTAGGCGCTCCTGTGTCTTCAGCCTCATAGCTGTATATCTGCAGTGTGAGATAAAAGGCACAGCTGCCTCTGACTCTAGTCTCTCCAAGATTTGGAATGTCAATTAGTGAGGTCACTGCTTAGCGGCAGGGCTTTACTTCCTTATGTCAGAGCCTCCTGCAAGGAGAACTGTAGGCAGGGCTACACTTTACTACAGATTAGTAAAGTTCCACAGTTGGAACTTTCTCAGATTTCAAGTTGAAATAAGAACAATCATGCATATTCCCTAGAGATCCGAAAACATAGTTAGGATTTGGATTCCAAAAGAAAAAAAAAAAATCACAACTTTTGGTAGTGGATTAAATTATTATAAATAAACAGCAATGAGGCTGCCTTGCTCTTTTAGGTCTATTGGAAGGGAAATGCCCTCCTAGATGTCAGTAAAACAGATGTCTCCATTGGAGTTTTTCCCCATACCTGTTTTAGTGACAACTCAAATGGCATTTTGTCACTTCCTGTCCAAGTGACACTGGTCACTAGGACAAAGAGTGATTGCATCTCCCTGTACAGTGTGCTTCATAGTGTGTTGTGTGTCACAGAGAAGAACCTATACAGTATGTTGCTGTGTGTCACATATGGTATTAATGCCACCATCTGCTGGCAGGATGTGAAACCGGAGGCATTACTTTTCATTTGACACTTGTATGTGCAAAATTTAGTAAAAAGTTATCCTAAAGTTTTTAGCTGTAACAAATGCCAAAGGTGGTTCTACCAAGTATTGACTTTGGATGGAGGTTGCCTACCTTTTTTTGTTTTTTATCTTTTGCATCAACATTAAAATTGGAACTATTGCACTTAAAGTTTTCTCTTAGTCCCACAAATACCTATTAAGTCTGACCATTGAAGTCCAGCTTCCTGTGATAGTGTGGCAACAATGCAGCGCTGCTCCTGGATTCAAACCACAGTTGCCACTCATGTAGACTGCGCATGATTGTACTGAAGGGAGGTAAAAATATCAATATTTTCCATGCTCTTTTGCATAACTGATTACATCCAGTTTAAATTTTGCAGAGTAAGACAGCCGCTTCCTGGTACCGGTATTTACTGGTATTTTTTTTTTTTTCTGAAATTTTTATGGGCTCCCTGTTGCATCTGGGCACTGGCTACACGCTCTCCGCAGCATCAGCTGACGTCAGGTACATAAGGCTCATGATTGGAGGAAACCTGTCTCTGCAATCGGAAGTTTCACTCGTGAGGCTAGTTTGCAGAGGTATGGGCAGTTTCGCAACTGCGGTACTCCTCTCGGCCCCCTGTGTATAAGACGCCCCTCCATTTTTAGGTAAATATTTTTAAGAAAAAGTATAGTCTTAAGGTGCCCATACACTGCACGATTCTCGTACGAGAATCGCGGGAAATCCCGCGATTGTACGAGAATCGTGCAGTGTATGGAAGGCGTGCGACCGTTTCTACTGTACGGTCGCACGTCTTCCGTCGAACCAGCATGCTAGAAAACCCGCCGGGAATCGCACGATTCTCGGCGAGTTAGTGGCCTGCTGGTTCGTCAACTGCCGAACGGGCCGGTGTGTGCCCGTTTGCAGTCATCGTAAGCTCGCCCCTCAGGGGGGCGGGCTTGCGATGATCGAGAGTACCATCTGCCTGTCCAAGATGGGCAGATCGTACGTTTTTTTAAGTACTTTACAACCATCGCAAGACTAAGGTCTTGCGATGGTTGTACAGTGTATGGCCACCTTTTATACATGGAAAAATACAGTATTGCACGGGGCAGTGTAATTACCATTGACCAGCCAATAGGAATCCGCAGAGACAATCAGCACCTGGCTACAACTGCTCCTGCTCACTGCTTTGTTGATTGGCAAAATTGCCTCTGTTGCTGAAACCCTCCCACTGTGAGCTGTAACATCTGGGAAAGGAGATGGTGGGACACAAATGGAGGATTTGACTGGTGGTATAGGAAGTTTTTTTGTTTACTTTGAAGATTGTGTATCACACAGTACTTGGGTTTGGGACTTGTTTATACTTGAGCCTTTAGGCCTTGTTCACACCAAGCGTGTTCCAGGAGCAGAGCAGTTACAGACTGGATCAAAACTGCGTCCAATGTATTACAATGGTATGTTGGGCTCTAGTTCACACCGCCACGTTCAGTTCCAGAGCATGTAAAAAAAACTGCAGCAACCCTATTTTACCTGCTCTGGAATGCATGCAAACTCATCAAACGCATGCAAACGCACTGAAAGTCCATTTTAAATTAAAAATGTTTGGTTAACCAAAAACGGCCCTGAGCGCATTAAAAAAAAAAGCGGCACAACCCACTGCACTGCGTGTGCAGAAACTCATGCAGATCTGCTGTGCATTTGGTGTGAACAAGGCCTTAGTTGTACTTTAATACATGTTAATGAAAATGAGGAAAAGTTTAAGATGATGACTTCTTTATTCAAAGCCACGCATGTCTGCCATAGGGAGTAAGTCTCATATTGTGTGTGTTGAAGAGCTATTTTTTTCATATTTATCATCTGTTTTCTTTCCCCCCAAAGGGTGGTTCATTCCAGGATCAGATGAAATCAAAAGGAGGCTATGGACCTGGCATCACAGAAGTGACACTTTAGCAGATGTATGTATGTATGTATGTATGTATGTATCTGAAACATTTGTTTATCCTTAAAAAAAAAAAAAAATTATTTACAAACTCCAGGATGCACATCACTTTAAATGTTTGTCCCACTCAGTCGGAGGAAGCAAACTGCTATAACAATTTATCATAAAAGTTCTTACTTTTGTTGTAATCCTTGTTTTTAGCTGCCAGTGATGTCACAACCTCCTATTAGATCAGTCCTTCCTGCAGCCAGTGGGAGGATCTAGGTAACCAGTGCGTGTCATATCCCGGCATAGAGAGCTGACTACATCTCCCATGAGGCATTGTGAAATAGAGAAAGTGGGAGACGTGAATAGGCAGAGTTGAGGTTGGAGATGGGAAGAGTGCAAAGTATTATTCTCCAGTGACTAGTTTTTTGCTGAGTGCACACACAGGGAATAAATACATTACAGGTGCCTCTGCATAACAAATTCCCCTGCTTTTAAGTCATCCTACCTCCCCTAACAGTCTAGCAGGGGATCTGGCTATGTGGAATAGTGATGTCCAGTTCATGTACAAATTGTTTTTTTGAAATGGATGAAATGATTCATCTCGCCTAACTGATAACTGATTCATTCGAGAGGGTTCAGTGTTGAATTAATAAGACAGCAGCTCTGATAATATGATGTAAAAAGTGAGAGAGGTTGGCTTCTGCCAGCCTCTCCCTGCAACCAATCAGCCAGCTAAACGTGCCAGAGCCCTGCCCAGTCTGGGGGGGAGGGAGGCGTGCCAGAGCCCTGCCCAGTCTGGGGGGAGGGGAGGCGTGCCAGAGCCCTGCCCAGTCTGGGGGGAGGGGAGGCGTGCCAGAGCCCTGCCCAGTCTGGGGGGAGGGGAGGCGTGCCAGAGCCCTGCCCAGTCTGGGGGGAGGGGAGGCGTGCCAGAGCCCTGCCCAGTCTGGGGGGAGGGGAGGCGTGCCAGAGCCCTGCCCAGTCTGGGGGGAGGGGTGGGGGGAGGCGTGGCAGAGTGATGTTTTTTATATATTCTTTCCAGATGGAATGTAGTATTAGGAAAATACTGTTATGACATCTAGATGGAGCTGAGGAGCATTGGGGAAGTATTTTTACTGTGCTCCTCTGCTCCATCTAGTGGCAATAATGCAGTATTTTTATGATATTACATTTAGCTTGGAAAGAAAATCTGCTAAGAACGTATGTTTTTGCATCCATTTGCAGGACGAATGTTCAGAGTTTCACAGGACAAATGGCTCTGCAAATTGTTTGTAAATGCAACCCTATCTGTCTAATTCACATACGCATGGCTGCTTCGCATTTAAAAAAAAAAAAAGTTTAACAGTTGTGTACATTAATCAGACCCTTTGAAATGAATAGGGAATTCAGTCTTGAATAGTAAGGCTGGGTTCACACCTAGGCGTATTAAATATGCGTGTTACTCGTTTTTACCGCGATTCGCGGTAAAAAAAAACGCGCGACAAACGCCCGTTTCCGAGGGCTACTTGGCTGTATCCCAATGGAAACGCGAGACCAAAACGCCCCAAAGAAGTACATGTACTTCTTTGGGCGTAGGCCGTTTTGTATCGCGTTCGGACGTGCGGAAATACGGCAAGGTGTGAACCAGACTCATTGAATACAATGGGATTTAGATGTTTTGAGCGTTTTGTAGAGCGTTGAACGTGCTTCAAAACGTTCAGGTGTGAACCAGGCCTAAGCCTTTCTGGGTGCCTGCATCACCATTTTGTTCCCCCCTGGCCCCCTTCCTTTTTGGACCATTTCAGCAGCATGTTCAAAACTCTCATATGTTAACAGAGGATGTTAAACCTGCTATCATTGTTTACTATGTAGCTTCTAGTGCTGATCTCATGGGAGTTTTTTTTTTTTACATGCTGTGGAAACACTGATGACATGGGGGTGGTAGATTGGTCCATTATAAATACCTAGTTTTGCACTCGCAGTGAGTAAAGCTGAACTCCAGGCAGATATAATGGGCACAAATGAATGCAAATCTGTAATAATTTTTACTTCTTAAATATTTTTAATGCAAAGACTTGTCGGCACCTGTATTTGACTTGGTATCAGTCACTTGCAATCTACTGTACAGCAGAGCTCAGAGAGGGAAGGGGGGAAGCAGTGTGAGGAGTCATCAGGTGTGCTACAGTGCAAAGAGCATGCTGATTGGAAGAGAGCAGACTGACAGATGAGCTAATCAGTGTGCTGCTTCTCCTTTCACTGTCGAGTCACAGGGTGCGACTGGGTTGGAGACTTGTAAGTGAAAGAAACTGCAGGAGAGAAAAATCAGGTTGCCTACCCCGACAGGTGGGATTGTGCTATGTGGCAGAGCTGTCTAAATCTGAGAACTGGATGAGTATAAATACAAATCCTTTGGCAGGTAAAATGGCTCTGATATTTTATCTGAGCATTTACCTTTTTTTGCCTGGCGTTTGACTTTAAATATAAAGGGTTAAGATATTCCTTGAAGTGGAAATGTATAACTTTTTATGTTAAGTACAGATTGTTTCAATAAACTGTTATGTAATTCAATGATCTACTTTCCTTAGGTTTGGATTCTTATCCTAATCGCTGTACTTTAGTCACCCGCTTCATTTTCTTTGATGGGTCATAATTTCCCAGTGTTTGTTTTAAAAATGTGTGGAATGTCTGAACATAAAGCTGATACATTGTACAACATTCAGCCCTTGTTCCGTCTAATATGGGCAAAGTACATGTCGTCGTCTTCTTTTACAGCAGTAGGTAGTGTATACATTTTGTACTTG
>NW_017307475.1:0-11201 GCF_000935625.1 Nanorana parkeri | reverse complement strand
CTTGAGCCTGAAAAAGACTCTGTATCTGTGAATGAGTGACCAATTGCCCTACCTTCCACGGTACAGTGCCCAGTTGCCAAATGGCTAATCTCTATCCCTAAGGTCAGGGGAGAATAGCCCTCTAAGTTTTTAAGTCAAAACTAAACAGTAGTTTTTGGAGCAAATGAGAGCGGGGAGCATGGGAAGGATAGGATGTTTATATCCTATAGCATGGGAAGGATAAGTATAGGATGCGTACGTTACCTGCTATAAGTGAACCAGTTACTTTACCTGCTATGGGCACAGTATGGGTCCTTCTTTTTAAAGGGATTTGTAGTGTCGAAAGCGAGGATCTGCTAGTCCTAAAAATGACAGCTCTAGGGCCCTTGTCCTCCTTCTTTGACTAATTAATGAGCCGCTGACCCCAGAGCAAGCTTGCAACAAATCCTCTAATTTGCACATGTCTGTTCCTGAACAGTGAATTGCAAACCTGTTTCAACAAGCTTTTGTTGGCTTTAAACAGGTTGTGTATTCTCACTCAATGAAAATGCAGAAAACTGCTTGAAGTAAGTTAAATGTGGGTCGAATGCACCTATAAATACATTGTGAATGATCTCAGAAACATCTCAGACTGATGTCAGTGACCCAAACCTAAGCCCTGTCAATACAGGCACTAACCCTTTTGGGGCTCAGGATGACCATACTGGAGTCTGCAGCTTTAAACCCACATTGGCATACTTCCACCTTCATAGGCTCAATGTAGTTGTATATAGTTTACATTTCCCAACCAGTTGTTAACGGTCTTTTTCGTTTAAATGTCTTTCAGGGCTGACGTGGTGTTGGTACAACATTTTATGTTCACTTGAGCTTTGCCTGTGCAATAGAAGAATTAAGACAAAGTATATGAAGCTTCATTGGGGAACAAATGGGTTTCCTACAGGAATATGTACCAGTGAAAATGTGAAAGGTCCCTTTCCACTTAGCCCTCCTTTCTTTTACATTCTAGAACCTCTAATTGTGCATGGCACTTTTTTTATGCATGCCTTTTTTCCCCCTATTTTGCTGTCACGTTCTTACCAAGGCTTTTTCCATTTTGGAATGTTGGATGGTAATGTCACTTAAGCATTTCTTTAAATTCACAAGCTTCTCTGTTTTTCTCACTACACGACTACAGCTGTAGATCTTATGTTTCGGAGATTTGTTCTGAACTTTTACCAGCAGTTAGACCTTTCTGGGCTTCTATATAAAAAATGGAGGCAAAGAAAGAGATGGTTTTGCCCATAGATACCACTCATTTTTCTATTTAATTTTTCCCCCCAGTGTTTGCTGGTTTGAAAGTAAAAATTAGCATTGAGTTGACTTCTGTGGTCTGAACCTTAATTTTCCTGTCTCCTACTTTTTACTGTATGTTAGGCAGTCATTCTGTGCTGTTAAGCAGTGGTGGGACGAATAAAAGGAGCCAAGTTGAACATATGCCGAGTTTATCTATATGATGGTGTTGTGTTTGGTGCTGCACCTAAATGGGATTGTTATACCCATAACAATACACTGTCTTTGTAAATGCCCCATGTTTTATTCACAATTCTATTTTTATACAGAGTGAATTCTTCGGGCCATATTGATTTATACTACACTTGCAGATGTGGTCATAAATGTTTTTTCTTTGGTTGATGATATCATAGTTGCATACTGATATATACTTTGCTTTAGTCCAGGAGTGGGGAACCTCTGGCCCTCCAGCTGTAGTGAAACTACAAATCCCATGATGCCTCTGTCCCTGGGAGTCATGTCTATGGCTGAGGGAATCTTGCAATGCCTCATGGGATTTTGTCGTTTCACCACAGCTGGAGGGCTGAAGGTTCCCCACCCCTGCTTTAGTCCATTAAACCATTTTCTGTATTATCTGTATTGTATATGATTAAAGGTTTGTATTGTATGTTTCACATATTGATGTTTTGGTCTTTTCCGAAAAAAGCTTTTAAAGCTGAACTCCAGAAACATTGCTGAATGTTGGTGGAACGCTTATTTGACAAAAGATTTGTAATGCGGATCAGCCCCTCTTTTGTTCCGGGCACCCTGCCAGGTCAATGACCTCACCTTTCTCCACTGCCTGGGCTATAAGGAAGCATTGCCACACAAAAAAGGATCATTTTGTTCACTTAAATCTCCCCTTTCACCCTCTCACGGCAAGTTCCCAGTGTTAGACAGAACTGTACAGCCGAGTGGATCTTGAATGGCTCACACGGCCCTTCTTCTGAGCCCTGCAGTGCAGGTTACAGGAAGCTAAAATAAAGACAGGCTCCAGAACTTTAATTTTATTAAATCGTGATCTTTTTATAGCTACCTGGAGTTCAGCTATAAGCACATCTCTGCTTGCGTTGTTTTTTGTTCTTGATATGTACACTGTGTGTGCATTAACTGAAAGGAGGTCATCATTGACTTTTAATGCAATGTATATATTGGTACAAAATAAAGATTATTTTACTCAAAAAAGGTTGTTGTCATGTTGCATCTAGTAAGAAGGTGAAGAACTTTGTTATCCATGGAGAAGATCTGTAATGAGCACATAGTAGGATCAGGCCATGCTGTGTATGAGTGTGCTTTTGTTACATAGGGTTTTCTGAAAGCGTACCTAAACTCATAAACAAAAATTGAATATATTGCACCTTGCCAGTCCTTAAATGTGGTGGTCAATTTCTTTTTTTTTCCCCTGGAGATCCATCCAGTAACACACTTCCTGTGGCTCCACTTCATGGAGTATCAATGTAGCCAGCCTTAGACAGCAGCATTGTCGCCCTGTGGAGAGGGTCGTTTTAGATGGCACTGACTAAGAAATGAAAGAAGGAATGGACAAATTAAAAAGGAGCCAGCAGACTTTTGTTTTTGTTTTTTTTATTAGGGGATTACTGCATTCACAAATTCTCAAAAGTTGGGTGTCCTGTGCATCCATGGGCTACCTGGCTCTGGGGACTTGTCCAGCCCTGGTTTAAAGTTCAACTCCCATCTATAACTTTTAAAGTGACGCTAAACTCAGGAGTTAAATGTTAAAAATGCATTCAAGTACCCTAACTATTAACAAAAATGTATCTTATTTGTATATCGCTCAGCTGTAGATCCTCAAATCATCTCTGAATTGGTGCTGACACTGTCCTTCCTTCTGGAGGGTGGCTACGTTTGATTCCCATGGTCCCTGTGTGTGTGCTGTAAAGTAGTCACCGTTCTATGCTCACTCCTGTGATGAACTACAATCTCCATACAAATTGGTAATCTAAACATACTGTAAGATTGTGTTCCATAACGGGAGTGAGCTTGAAGTGGTGGCTACTTTACAACACACACACACTGATCATGGGAAATAAAAATAGCCCCCCTCCAGAAGGAAGGACAGTGTCGGCACAAATTCAGAGATGATTGGAGGATCTACAGCCGAGTGATACACAAGTAAGTTACATTTTTGTTAATTGTTCAGGTACTTGAATGCATTGTTAAGATTTAACGCTTGAGTATAGTGTCACTAGTAAGCAGTTAGAGAAACAATCCTTTTTTCATTAAATGAATAAAAGATGACCGCTGGAAGCACCTGTCAGTGTTAATGGTTTGTCTCCTCTTTATGCCCACTTTTGTTGGACATCTTGGTTTAATAAAAGTTGAAAAATAAGACTAAGGACTAGTTCACACCAGAACTGCACCACAACTGCGTGCATCTGCGCAGCTGCAGTACAATGCAGTGTGCTGCGGTTTTTCCACGATTTTGACATGATCCGATGCAGGTTTTTTTCTAAATGCAAATTAGACCATTATGTCACTTCCGTCTTCCTGTCTGAGCACTTCCAATTTTTTTTCCCATCGCGAATGCCTTCCGATGCGTTTAAATGCGTTTGTGATGCATTTTGACGCTTTCTGATGCAGCTAAAATAGGGCAAGCAGTATTTTTTTCTGACTGCACTGGTGTGAGCAGAGCACCAGAAATCCCATAAGAAAGCATTGTGATGTGTTTTTGATGCAACTGCCAAACTGAACAGACTGCATCTGGTGTGAACAACCCCTTACTTGCCAGATCACCAGGTAAAAAACAAGGAAAAAAGCCTAAAAAAACAAAACTAATGCAGGACTGGTAAACTGCAATATCTTCCCCCTTGCACTGGTTTACGGAATACATCATAAAGGATTTTGCTTTCCGGATTTTTGCTTAGAAAAGACCTAAATCTGCTATTTGTCTGGCTGTTATGCTAACCATAGCCCACTGACATGAGCACTTTCATCTCTTGTTCTACATACTACTTTCAGGTTTGTAGTTTAAACTATTTCAGAAAAGGGAAGGTGTGTGTGGGGGGTGTTGGCATGAAAACCAGACAGCTAGAATTTTCACAAAATTCCTTCATGGCAGGTTCCCTTTAAGCAAGGATGGATGAGGCTAATACAAAGTGCTCTCTAGCAGGTAATTAACCAGTCCCCACAATAACTAATGTATGAAAGATTAAGCATGACAGTCTGCTTTGACAGTCCCATAAAAAAAATACTTAAAAGGTAAACGCCACAATCACTCAAATATTCTATACACCATGCTTTCCATTAAAAAATGTAAATCCCTACATAATTTTTTCTTTTTTTAATCTGTATACATTTTGGCTTTTATTTACTAGTTCAGTTTTCTAATATACAAAAACAAATAAACATTTGGAATTTTTGCATGCGTCATGAGTTAAATTTAATGCATTAAAAAAGTTTAAGATCTTTAAGTAGATGTAAATCCAATTTGACTAACGTTTACTTTGCTAAAGCAAATAGAAAATTGAAAAAAATGCAGACATAAATTTCCAGAATAACCACTCTCCTCCTCCTCCTAGCAGAAAGGTGAAGCCAACAATCTAAACCAGATTCGAACAAAACAAGTTTACAGATAAACAGATAAATCCGACCAAACACACTTTATATATTTAAACCTACCACCATCATAGATCCAGGGGGGGGCACCTAAATTGCTTTAGATACAAAAAGAAAGCCTTGGTGGCTTGTTAAAACAAGCCACCTTCTGGCTTTTTCCACTCATATCCACACTGTACTTTACCCTCCTGGGCCCCCCCCCCCCTTCTAAAGTGGATCTAGGGCTGGGCTTTGAAAGCAACCATTTTCTCTATTTTCATTCTTTTCTCCACAATCACTCAAAGGTTGCCCATACCATTAACTTATGGCTACTCGCAGCCTCCACAGTGGTAGGTTCATCTATCCAACAAATGCAAAGATGTCTAATACTCCAAATTTGGCCAAAATAATTTTTTTGTTCTGTTGTTCCTACAAAGTACCACACTATAAGGGCTTGCCTCCATACTTCTTTTTTTTTTTTTCTTTTAGCTATTCTGGTAAACTTTCTTTTTTCTACTCCAAGAACCACATGACCAAGGTATACATTTGCTAAATTGCTAGCATTAGATCTGCACTTAAAAATCTAAAACTGGTTACATTTAACTGAAAGTACATCAAATCCAAATAAATGAACCAGGAAGCCAGTTTAACACAATAAAAAAAAATCTATATTTATCATGTTGTTGCTTGTTTGTTAAATATTTAGACTAGCATGTTTTTAATTGGCAAATTATTGTAATACAAATAAATAGATCTCGGACTATCCAGCATTTTTCAAACAACAGGATTTTACTAGACTTTAAGGATTCAGCATTATCCCATATAATACAGAAGGCCAGAATATTGGAAACGGCATATACCCACAGAGGGAGAATGTATTCAGGAAGTGAATCTAGAAAAACAAATGTAAACAATGTACCCTGCCTTTACATGGTAAGGTGTACATGCTCAGTAAACATTTTGGGATTTGATCAAATTCAAGATGTCCAAAGGTTGTAATTTTTTATACCGTTAACTGAAGAGCATTAAAAAGGGCTTTGCATGTAAAGGCGTGAGCCATGAGCTTTCCCTGTAAAGGCACTCCACCAAGTGCACAAAAACGGTAATATGTGAAAATGAAGCAAGCCCTCCCAAAACCCACATTTATCCAGGACACTTCTACAGAAAGATGTGTACTTTCCTCCTAATCTTTCTTAACTACATTATGGAATTATAATAAAAACATACAGCACTTTAAATAAATGGCTCACTCATTGTTCTACAACCTTGAGTATTTTGAAAGTTGTTCGATTTATTCAAATACGATATCAGTGAATAACTTTTGAATAACTTAGAGCTGTGTTGTAGAACTCAAAAAAGGGATAGTATGTGAGCCTACAAGTTAAAGTGCTGCATGCATGTTTTATATGAAATTTTCCATTGTGTTTATTATGTTTTGGAGAGTTCCCCTCGTAACAGCGATTAGAAGGAAGTGACGTCTCTCCCATGGAGGGGTATCCTGGGTAAATGTGAGTTTCGGAGGCGCTTGCTTCATTTTTGTGTACTGTATATGGTACAAAATATGGAGGGATAAGTGGAGAGCCAAGTTCTTGGGTTTTTCGTCTCTATTCTTTGTGTTTTAAAATGGAGGATGTAATAACGCCATTTGAGTGCGAATAGCTAACTATAACATGTTTGTTTCACTAATAGTATAAAATGAATATGCTCAGGAAAATGATGTGAAAGCTTTGTATATTTTGCATTTTCCAAGTGTTTTTTTTAATATAGTAATGAATTTAAAAATATTAAATAATAAAGAATATTAAATAATAATAATCTCCTCAACACAGTTTGCCTCCAGAGGCAATCGTCTGCAAGTACTCACAGCATGTCTGATTACATGCAAACTGTTCGCATGAGTCTCACAGAGCAATTCTTGTGACTTAACCACCCTGCCCCATTCGCATGTGTGAATGGGGCCTAAATATTTTGGTGAAAATAAAATAAGGAATGGGTAGCATTATAGTACAACTCAGCCTTTCCTAATCAGGGTGCCTTCTGCCTTCCTTGGGGTGCCTCAAAATTTTCACATAGCATCATGCCTTTTCATGGCGCAGGCACGTTTCTGATGTGAAGGGGGACTCAGATGTGAAGGGACCCTCTTGATGTCAATGGGGAACATCATGTTTTGTTTTTGTATAGGGTCCCCCCCTTAAAATCCATACCAGACCCTTAGCTGGGATAAGGATCTCGTAAGGATTTTAGAGAGGCCACACGTTTTACATTTATGTTGTATTTACCTTTTAGACTGTGGTGCTTTAAATTTTGCATACTTTTAAAGGGTGCCGTGATAAATAAAAAGTGAGAAATGCTGGTTTAATTTACTAATTCTGCAACCACTTCGTTGAAAACAGCCAACACTACAAATTAATTTTGGGCCTGCTGAGGTGTGGACATGCACTGTCATCGGCTGTGCCCTGCAACAACAAAAAAGGTAACAAAAGATAAAGTTACATACATATTGGTTCATACAGTAACAACATGCTAAAATAGAAACAAAAAAAAAAAAAACACTATATACTGTATCTATATTCTTTGATCAATTTAAAGTCAATCTTCAGAGCCAGTACAGGCACGGACACACTGAGACCCAACTACTGGAACCTTCAGTAGACATGCAGCAATATATTTAGATACATTATAACGGGGACATGCTTGGAGTATATCCAAATATTCAGAATCACAGAACACTAGATGCCTAAACAGCTTAGCCATCACATCAAATTTAGAACAAAAGCAATGGCATTGTTAACCGTTTAAAGTAAAATAAGGTTGTTCCTAACATAAAAATCCTAAACAGTGGAAGCAGGAACTAAACATATATACAATCATATTGTATTCTTAAAGATTTCATCTGAAAGGTAGTGAGCAAAGGAAAGAAATGGACTAGACAGAAAAGTGAGATGAGGGGAATGAGGTAGGAGGCAGAAAAGTGAGATGAGGGGAATGAGGTAGGAGGGAGAAAAGTGAGATGAGGGGAATGAGGTAGGAGGCAGAAAAGTGAGATGAGGGGAATGAGGTAGGAGGCAGGAAAGTGAGATGAGGGAAATGAGGTAAGAGGCAGAAAAGTGAGATGAGGAAAATGAGGCAGGAAGCAGAAAAGTGAGATGAGGTAGGAGGCAGGAAACTGAGATGAGGTAAGAGGCAGAAAAGTGATATGAGGTAGGAGGCAGGAAAGTGAGATGAGGTAGGAGGCAGGAAAGTGAGATGAGGGAAATGAGGTAGGGGGCAGAAAAGTGAGGCGAGGAAAATGAAGTAGGAGGCAGAAAAGTGAGACGAGGGAAATTAAGTAGGAGGCAGAAAAGTGAGATGAGGGAAATGAGGTAGGGGGCACAAAAGTGAGATGAGGGAAATGAGGTAGGAGGCAGAAAAGTGAGATGAGGGAAATTAAGTAGGAGGCAGAAAAGTGAGGTATATAAGGTAGGAAATGAAGGAGGAGGAACACGTTGGGAAGATAAGAAAATATATACACTGAGTGGCCAGATTATTATGACCATCCCATCAGTACTTCGTTGGGCCACCTTTTGCCTTCTAATATGATAGGATGAACTTCATCAGTAACGATACTTTGGTATGTTGTGCTATTCAGACGTTGTTCCGCGCGAATGAAAGGGCCCAAATCATGCCAGGAAAACATGCCCCAAACCATAACACTGCCCCCACCAGCTTGAAGGGTTGTACTCATGCATGTGGGGTGCATGCTTTCATGCTGTTCCCGCCAAATTCTCACTCTGACATCTGCATGATGCAACTGGAAACGTGATTCATCGGACCACATGACTTTTTTCCAATGCTCGACTGTCCAATCCTTGTGTTCCTGTGCGAATTGGAGACGTTTTATCTTGTTACCTGCAGACACCAAAGGTGTTCGGACAGGCCTTCGGCTTCCATATCCCACACGATGCAGTGTACGGCGAACAGTGCGTTCAGAGATCAATTGAGAGGATCCCTGATTAAGATCTGCAGTCATTTGATGCACTGTTGCCCTTCTGTTGTCTTGTACCAGTCTTGCCACTCTCCGTTCTGCCCTAACATTGACTAGTCGCTGACGGCCACAATTCGCACGTTCAGACCCAGATTTTCGGCTGACAGTCCGGTCTTTAAACACTTTAACAACAGCTGCTCTTGAACATTTAACGAATTCTGCTGTGTTGCTGATACTCGCTCCATGGCTCCGAGCACCAGCAATCATCCCACGTTCAAAGGCTGTTAAATCGCGTTGTTTACTCATATCTTCAGAAAAAAAATAACTTCTACTGTCGTGGTAAACATACCTGCTTCCCTATTTATAATGGTCTGGCCCTCTAGCAACTTCAGCGCAAAATTATAGCTAATTTGCCTACAAACGTCAGGTGGTCATAATAATCTGGCCACTCAGTGTATATTACTAGTTAATGGAGTCCAGTGCTGTCTTCCTTGCAGGCAAAGGTCTCTGCTTCCACTCAGCTCCCACACCACCATCTTCAAAGGAGATCCCTTGCATCCACAGATCTGCCATGGGTCTCTACTAGGTCCCATAGACTTGGCAGAGGACAGTGGCATGGCTGCACATGCGAAGAGAAAACTTAGATCTCCCTGGCCGAAACCGACAGCATGTCTGCACATGCTTGGGATCTCCTAACTGAAACACTGCATGACATTAGACATTTGCATTGGGATTCAGACAAACCTGCAAATCAACAAGATTCAGTTGATTTGGCGGTTCGTCCGAAATAATAAATTTATCATATGGCCGAATATACGAAAACTATATTCGGGCATACATACATTTGTTTGCAGAACAGACGACGGCCATATCGGCCACCGACACCTTCTACACCTGCCCGCCACCATCTTGGAGGCAGAGCGCATGGTGTCACATAACGCCATGTGTGCATGGCGTTGGGTGACGTCATGCGCATGTTTGGGCGCCTCCTTCATGTATACCAAAATATACACCAAGATGGCGGCGCACATGGGTTCTGCAGTTCCATTGTGTGGTTTCAGATTCGGAGGTAACAAGCCCCCAAATCCAAAACAGCATCAAAATTCGATTCCTTTGACAGAACGAATGAAAATGTTTTAAATTTTCATTTGTTTAATCCGAAATGAATTTGTTTGCCATGCACATGTCTACATGACATGGTTAAATATCATATGTTACACCAGTACATAACATATTTGCATTTGCGTAGTCATTGTTGGTACACTGCTGCATTTTATGCTGTATGCCTATATACCTGTATTTGCACTAGTGTGCATGAACCCCACCTAACCCCAGAGGTGATAATAACCCAGATAGCAAGCGATTGAGCTGCAAGTTTGAAAATGACTTGCTAAACTATTGCAGACTTGCCAAGCTTCACAATTTGGTTGCACAATGACAGCAAGTCTGCAGTGCGAGTCTCCAGATCAACGTGCTTTGCAAAAGTGCTGTACACTTGCAGAGCTCTTGCTAAAGGTGGCCATACACTTTAAAACCATTGCAAGACCTTAATCTTGCGATGGTTGTAAAGTAATTTAAAAAACGTACGATCTGCCCATCTTGGACAGGCAGATTGTACTCTCGATCATCGCAAGCCCGCCCCCTTGAGGGGCGGGCTTGCGATGACCGCAATGCTGAACGGGCAGTGTGCGTGTGCGCACACCGGCCCGTTCGACATTTGTCTCCCCAGCACCGTTCAAACCAGCCGAAAATCGTACGATTTTCGGCTGGTTTTCTAGCGTGCTCCTTAGACAAAAGACGTGGGACCGTACATTAGAAACGGTCGCACGTCTTCGTTCACACTGCACGATTCTCGTACGATCGCGGGACTTCCAGCGATTCTCGTATGAGAATCGAGCAGTGTATGGGCACCAGACCTGCAGGACTCTTGCTGTAGACTTGCCAAGCACATTTGCTACAAATTCAAAAAGTGTCAACTAGAACTTGTGCTGCGAGTGTTCTTCAAGTCTACAACTTGCCAGGAATGTGTGCAGCAAGTTAACACGAATTACAATTTAACCCTGACACAAGTTTGTGGCAAGTTATGCTTGCTATCTGGGAGCTTATTCACAAAATAAAAAAGGAAATAGAAAAACATCTATCTGCCAAAGTGGAACGAAACCCTCCTATTCTTTACAGCTGCCGTCTTGAGGTGGGTACACACGGAGCAAAGTCAGAAGGAATTGGACAAAATTTGATCTGTGGGTGGCCCTATCTCCTCAACGGAAGTTCATCAGATTGACTTTTGCAGAAAGGAAAATGTTGGAAAATTGCTGTATGAATAGTGCATGCAGCCAATCACTGTTCAGGTATTCTTTTTTTTTTCAGAAATAAGTTTTTATTGAATTTTTACAAA
>NW_017307474.1:528865-534471 GCF_000935625.1 Nanorana parkeri | reverse complement strand
AATACATCTCTCATACACACCAAACTCTCTGCTATCGCTCTACCAGGCACAGCACACACTTGTTCCTCACTCACAACTTTCTCTATCACTCCTCTCAAACGATCCGCAATTACTTTTGCAAACAACTTATAATCAGTGTTCAACAAAGAAATGGGCCTCCAATTCTTTAGGTCTTCCTTACACCCTTTCTTGTGCAATAAAACAATCACTCCTTCAGCCATTCCCTCCGGCATCTCCTCTTTCCTCAACACTTCCAAACATACGGCAAGCACACTATCACCAATCACATCCCACATCGCTCTATAAAATTCCACAAGCAAACCATCGATTCCCAGTGTTTTCCCATTTTTCATACCCAACAAAGCCATTTCCACTTCCCTTTTCTGAAAATCCATTCCCAACACCACCCCATCCTCTCCCTGCATAGAGCTCGCACAACTACCTGAGATCCACACAGCATGTATGTATGGGGTTTTTTTTTTGTTTTTTTGTGTTTGTACTCTCCTGCGAAATACCTCCTCTCTTGTTGTAATGGCATGTTATTTGGGTAAAACATTTATTGAGGGTGCCAATAATAAAAGTTGTTCTAAAAATTAGTTTTTCCTTTTTATATACCTATAGAAATCATGGGTAAATTTGATCTTATTTCGTGGAATGTGAGAGGGTTGGTGGATCCTGTTAAGAGACGGGCTATGTTCACTACTTTGTTACAATACCGAACCCCAGTGGTCTGTCTGCAAGAAACACACCTTATTAAAGAAAATGTTTCTTATCTTTCAAAACTCACATATAAACATGCTTTTCACTCTTCATATTCTAGGGGGGTTAGTATTTTAATATCATTGGCAGTGTCATTTTCTTGCAGACAAGTTAAGGTGGATTCTCCAGAGCGCAAAATTTTTTTAGTATGTAATATCGCTGGAGTGCAATGTATTCTGGCCAATGTTTATGTGCCTCCACCATATTCGCATGAAGTACTTTGTTGCTTTTTTTTCATTTTTGTTTTCGTACCCTGGGATACCATATATAGTTATAGGAGATTTTAATAATGTTATGCACTCCGCATGGGATCGTTTTAACCCAAATAACACTAAAGTAGAGGAATCTGAGACTGCCTTTGCTAGATATGTTAAGGAAATGGGACTAGATGATATATGGCGTATGCAGCACCCAAAGACTCGTCAGTACTCTTGCTGTTCGTCAACATATCAAGCCCTTTCTCATATAGACATTGCCCTTTGTTCAGAAGGGATGATACCATTTGTTAAAAATTCACAATACGACTCTAGGGGAATTTCAGATCACCCCCCATTAAAAATCTTAATTAATTCTATAAGGGTTAATTCCTAGACCCCCTTGGAAGGCAAATTCATACTGGATTCAATTAATATCGAAGTCTGATATGTCTTCCAAACTTCTTGGGTTTTTCCAGAGGAATTTAAATACTGCTCATCCTGCCATGGAATGGGACGCTATGAAGACATACCTTCGAGGTCTGCTTATTAAGGATATTTCTAAAAACTCTTCTGCTAAATGGGAGGCTTTGATGAGGGGAGATGTGAAAGTAGCAGAGGAGTTATATGTTGCATACCCTACTCGGGATAATTTTCAGAAAGGGAAGGATGCACAGGGGGTTATATAAAAATACCTCAATGTCTAGGGCGGAGTAAAAATGCTTTTCTTCAACACAACGATATTTTGAGAAGGGGGGAGTGTTGGACATTACCTTGCAGTTATAGCAAGCTCACAAAGGGATTCTAGAAATATTGTACAGATCCGCCAAGCAGACGGTATGTTAACAGGAGAAGTGGAAAATATTGTTTGCTCATTTTGTACATTTTATTGAAATGTATATACATCTGAAGCCTCATATCCACCGGAGCTACTCCAGGTGTTTATTGGCTCATTGAAATTCCCCTGTTTAACCGAAGAGGATAAAGAAAACTTAAACTCACCTTTTACCCTAGAAGAGTTAAGAACGGTAATATCCACCTCAAATAACAAAGCGCCAGGTGCAGATGGATTACCTTCTGAAATTTATGAAGACTATGGTCAAGTTCTTTTACCTGAGCTTTTAACAGTATTTAATCGTAAGTTTGAAGATGGCTCTTTGCCCACCTCTATGGTAGAAGCAATGATTGTTGTGCTGCCTAAACCAGGAAAAGATAAATTAAACATAGAATCGTATCGACCAATTTCATTACTTAATTCGGATATAAAACTACTGGCTAAAATGCTGGCCAATCGTTTATCTAAAATTATACATAACATTGTACATGCAGACCAGTCTGGATTTATTCCAACTAGATTTACTGCAGTAAATATTAGACGTTTATTCCTTAATATGCAGATCCCAATAAACAACACAGGTAATAGGATTATTCTAACATTGGATGCAGTTAAAGCATTTGATAGAGTGGAGTGGCCATACCTATGGTCGGTGTTAGAAGCCTTTAGTTTGGGCCCCTCCTTTATTAAGTGGGTTAAATTACTGTATGCTGTACCTAAGGCATGTATTTGCCTTAATAACTGTGTTTCTGGGTCATTTACTCTAAGTAGGGGAACTCGGCAGGGATGTCCACTGTCACCATTGCTTTTTGCGTTAGCAAAGCCCATGGCAATTGCAATAAGACAAAATAGAGATATAGTTAGCATAGTACACAGTCTATGCCACAAAGCCAAGGAACATGACAAAGAAGGGAAAAGTATAGGAGGTCTGTATTTTGGCATTATATTCTTAAGGCCTGGCTAGTAGCTCAGGACTTGAAATTTTGAGCCCTGATATAATGTATTTATTAGATGTGGTCAGCATCCACTTTTTGGTGTATATAAAGTCCATTAATGAACTCATTATCTTTTATTGCCGTATACAAATTGAAATTTGAAACTTTTCCATTTCTGTCTTAACTGAGATAGAGAGGGTTTCTGAACAAATACAAAAGCTTTGGAAGACGATTCATTTTTACTGAGTAAACCCTACCAAACCAAGATGGCGGAGAAACAGACCACCTTGCCAGATCTTCTGATAGATGATTAATGTCCAGGGGGTAATTAGCACTATATAGAGATTGTATTTTGGGGGTAAGATCAATTCCTGCATACATAAGTATGGAACCAGGTGATTTATATTCATAATCAACCTTAAGTGTTTCCTTTATTGATGTGGGAGATTGAGGTTTAGCATTGTTCTCATGCAGCCCAGAAAGCTTACAGAAGGCAGTTAGTAACGTGAATATCTTAGAAAGCCTCAGATTTATAAAGTGCCTCATGCCAAAACAAATAAATACCAGCCAGCTGCAGCCACATAAACAAAAAAAAACCCTTCAGAGGCAACTTTCTAACAGATAAAAAAAATAAAATATATATATCAGTGCCGCGCTCAGAAAAAATAAGAATAAAATAGTCTAATAATATGTAAATACAACACTAAAACAATAATTAATAAATATTACACATAAATGCAATCGAGTCATGGACAAAAACAAACACACTTCATATTGTTCCCCTGAAGTCTGGACGTACGTCTGTGACGTAACCTGGGTAGGGTAGAGCCTACAAGCGCATAGCAGATTGTGAAAGCAGAGTGTCTGAGTGGCATAGTAGGACTGGATACCTGACGACGATGACAACAACAACACACAATGGTGGTGATGAGGAAAAATATTCGGGATTTATGCTTGCTGCTTTGTGCTGAGTTTTGATCATGGATTTTAATATGCGAGTAGCTTTTTAAGAAAATAAAGATATTTTGTATATGCGATCATAGCCATGTTTACCTTCATAGTGATGATGCATATAAACAAGTGCTTGATAATCTCCACAACAACCATGGAGGCTACAGAGCTAGGATCCGTAGCCTCCGCGGTTGTTGTGGAGACGCACGGGCAGCTCCGAGTCATGTGGGTGAGCAGGTAAACCATCGGTCCATGGAACAACGGTGGGAGAACCTATAAATTGTTGTGAAGACTCCGGGGTATATCAGTGAGCATTCTATTGCTTATACACATTATTATTTCGGTGAGTGTGCACTACCAAAGGGGTGCTAGAGTGGATTGAAACACGAGGGTTGATTTACTAAGCACATAAACATGCCATGAACACGCCATGCAAAAACACGCCGACTGTGTACGCGTGCGTGCATATACGTTTGGCGCGGAAGCGTATGCAGAAGCGTGATTCATGGCGTGTTTATGTGCAGATGCTTGATAAATATCACAAACACGCGCGCATGGCGTATTACATTTCCAAGGATCAATGGGGATGTGCTACAAGTACCCCTTACTCATTCACAAGGGGTGGGCGGCATCTGAGTGTCCCCTTATTTAAAGGGGTACCCCAATGCAAATAAGCCACCTTGCCCGCAGACCCCCAAAACCACCGGGTCAGGGTTGTGAGGAAGAGGCCCTTGTCCCCATCGGCACGGGGACACCCTCCCAATGCAGAGGGCACGTGGCCTGGTAAGGCGCAGGGAGGGCTGGCGCTCGATCGCCCCCCCCCTTTCCTGCCCTGCCGGGCCAGTGCTCGGATTAGGGGTCTGGTAGGACTGTTAAGGGGGACCCCACGTGTTTTCCCCCCTTATTTTGGGGGGTGGGGTTCCCCCTTAACATTCCTACCAGACCTGAAGGGTCTGGTATGGATTTGGGGGGGAACCCCATGCACTTTTTCTGGTATTTGTACTGTGGGGGGTCCCTCCTAACATTCCTAGCAGACCTAGAGGGCCTGGTATGAATTGGGGGGGGGGACCCCACGCCATTTTTTGGGTTGGTTTTCACTTGGGGGAGGCTCCCTCTTGACATTCCTAGCAGGGGGGGTGGTTGTCATCTGGGTGGCCACTTTTGAGAAGGCTACCGTGATGTGATTAAGCCCCCTGCCTGCAACCACACTTTCAAACAGCCTTTCAAATTATCCTCTGACTACAGTTAGATCACATTTGTTCGTGATTAACTGAAAAAGACACATATGAACACACATGCCTTTATTTTAGGACATATCACCAACTCATTCATATGAACTGTCTACACATTTGAGCATGAGATGTTTTTGGCCAAAAGGGTATTGGCAATATCTATTAATGGGGGATTGTGCAATGCTTGACTTTTACATTTATTGCATAGAGAATGACAGGATTTGATAACAGTCTGTCCCACAACATAAAAATGTTGTATGTGGATGGAATGATGAGTAGACTTGACCTTTGCTAGAGAATCACATCATTTGACAAAGAATTGCAGACTGAGAGCCAGAGATCTGCTGGACATGCAATAAACTTCTGGACCAGCAGCACAGCTTCCATATCCTTTTCTGTGTGTAAACAGACAACCGTGAAACAAGTAATAAGAACTTAGTCATTTCATTTGGCATTGAGGGCACATCATCATATGTCATAACACATAGGAGAAATCATACTTACTGTAGTTGACGGTCATTAAATACGGTTTCCTCATATTCCTTAATTAAAGCCACAAACGTGAGGCAATTAGATGTTTTTTTTCCATCAAGATTGGCCTTTGTTACAATATTGGCCTTGAAAAAGCAGCCACCCTACAGAAGAAAACAACATGTCCTGCAAAATATGCACATTACACCTCGGTCAACTAAACATGATC
>NW_017307474.1:516577-528569 GCF_000935625.1 Nanorana parkeri | reverse complement strand
ATCTCTACACACTACAGTTACATAATCCATATAAGCTATCACTTTCAGACTCCTCCCACCACTCCCTGGCACACCCATACCCCTCACACATTTATCATTCACCAACATTCTAATCAAAGGCTCAATAACGCATACAAATACAATTGGGGATAGAGGGCATCCCTGCCTCACCCCTGCCTCCAAGCATACTTTCTCCGTCAACCTTTCATTCACTTGAACTCTATTCATACTCCTTCTATACATTCCTTTTATCCATCTAATCATCCTCTCAGGCACCCCCATTTTCATCAATACCTCAAACAAAAACTCATGCGATACTCGATCATAAGCTTTCTCAAAGTCTATCGCCAACACAGCAACATCTTGCTTTCTATCTTTCGCATCCCACAATACATCTCTCATACACACCAAACTCTCTGCTATCACTCTCCCAGGCACAGCACACACTTGTTCCTCACCCACAACTTTCTCTATCACTCCTCTCAAACGATCCGCAATTACTTTTGCAAACAACTTATAGTCCGTGTTCAGCAAAGAAATGGGCCTCCAATTCTTTAGGTCTTCCTTACACCCTTTCTTGTACAATAACTCCTTCAGCCATTCCCTCCGGCATCTCCTCTGTCCTCAACACTTCCAAACATACGGCGAGCACACTATCACCAATCACATCCCACATCGCTCTATAAAATTCCACAGGCAAACCATTGATTCCCGGCGTTTTCCCATTTTTCATACCCATCAAAGCCATTTCCACCTCACTTTTCTGAAAATCCATTCCCAACACTACCCCATCCTCCTCATCCAACACAGCTTCTAGGAGGACTTAACCTCCACGATCCGGAACACGGAGGAGCTCTTTTCGGTCTACCTGGAGACCGTGGGCATCTTTTTGGGACACGGATGTGTATCATCGAGCTATGATTGTAACGCCCTCCTGAATTCTGATACAGATCCAGACACTAAATGCCTGACCCACAGCATCGCTACTCCTTACTTCCTTTGGGACACTCCCTTCCGAAGTTCCTTTTCCCTTTCTTTTCCCCCTCCTCGCCTCCACTTGCCCCACTTGCTCCTCTCCCGACCCTGACCCCCCCTTCTTCCTCCCCATTTCTCCCCACCGACGCTAAACACTTGGGAAACATTTTACACACCTGTCCACAAGCGATAGGAAACACTATTAAACCCAAGTGCGACTGCCTAATAGCAACTACTATGGTACCTGATGTCATATAGGACCAGCGTTACTCTGCTTACATGTTCTCGCACTAACCAAACGTGCTTATTGCAACAGTTTGTTACGTTTTATTGCACTAATAAGCACAGCCATTGTGGCTTTATACTGTTTGCTTTGTTTGTTACTGAATGACTCTCCCAAGTTTACTCTACGGAGTTACATGTTCTATGTACTTGTACTATACTCCAGATTTGTATTGAAGATGTTATTTTGTGCTGGAGGCATGGCCTCTTAGTGTCGATGTATCGTACAGATGTACAATAAAGTTGACTTCTGATTAAAAAAAACAAATATGCTTATCTACCGAAGCATATACATTAATTAGCTTAAAACACACCCCATTAACCTCCACCCGCACCAATAGACACCTACCCTTATCTACATGAATACACTCCACCACCCTAAACCCATTTCCCTTAAAAAGAATCCCAACCCCCTTACTCCTTCCCTTCCCCACCGACCACACAGAAGGGCCATGGGGCCACACATCCTTCTGCGGCTCCTCCTCCAGATTGCATTCCTGCAAGCAGAAGTTCTCGCTTGTGCATAAAGCCAGATAATTAAAAATCATCGCTCTTCTGCTCGCACTACGGAGGCTCCTGACATTAATGGAGGACAAACGGAGCCGCATGTCTCAAAAGAGAAACAAAATCAAAATCGATATTACTATTATATCAAGTCTTTGGTGATTTTCCTCTTGCTCTCGATCTGGTATTCTTCTCCATTCACCTCCTCATCTCTCACGAATGGGTTGAACATATGCACCGTCACTGGGAGACGAACTTTGCTTTCGCTACTCAGGAATTGAATTCCCCTCAAGCGTTCGTCTCCCAGTTTCTCTTTTTTGCGCAACAACATCGTGTCTAAGTCCTCCCTTTTCCAGAACGTAACATCATACGTTCCAGCATTCGGGAAGGACTGTACACATGCTTTCTCGCTGCATTCCAAACAGGTCCTCTATCACAGTTTTCTGTACGAAAAATAGGCCAATTTCCGATCGACCTTCCCTCAGGAATTAACAGCCGAACTGTGGGGCTTCAGGTGCAGACGCTGCCATCCTGTCGCCAAAGTAGTATCACCAAACCACAACCATAAGGTAGGGCTGGTGAAAGGGTACTAAGCCTAAGGCCAATAACAGCAAGGGGGGGGCCCTCCGAAGAGAGCACACCCCCCAAGGCCAACCCTGGGGTACCCCTGGCAAAATACTCCTTCCAAAAGGCCGAGCAGTGTCCTGCACACATACGCACGCCCGTGCGTGCGTGTGTTGGGCTTAGTAAATCAACCCCACGGTGTGGGAAGAGATTATCAAGCACTTGTTGGATTGTGTTCTTATACACGCTGGACTGAATAGCACTTATCTTCACTGATACATCACATTGGATATGATATAAGTCTGCAGACTTCTCACAATTTTCCTATATTTATTTGGAATAACATTCATAACATTCATAAATTTGCACTTTATTCATTTGTCTATATATAATTTATACCAAGCACGATTGTGTACCTTTTTTTGCACTTTAAGCAACAGTATGATTATTAATGTTATATTGCCTACCATATCCAGCACATGAAAATATTTTTATATCTATTTATTGATTTGTAAATATTGCACTTTTGCTTTGCATTTTTTGCACTTTTTTAAGTGCAATTGCTACTGAGTTGCTATTTAGATAGCAATCTTTACACTGTCAGCACATAAAGAGGTCAAGAGGTTAGATAGATCTTTTTCACTATCAATTGTCCTGTAGCGCTGCACATTTATTATTAATATATACTTTTTGACTTTAGAGTCTACAGTGCAGCAGCTGCAATAAATTGCCCACTAGTTTTCTAAGCTGAACCCACAAGCGCAGATTTTACAGTTTTCCATTATGATCTCAGTAATTTCTCCTGAATATAGTAAAAAATAAAACCCGCAGTGGTGATTAAATACCACCAAAAGAAAGCTCTATCTGTCCCCAAAAAATGGTATAAAATTCATTTCAGTACAGCGTTGCGTGACGGAATAAATGTCAGTCAAAGTACCGCAGCGCTGAATACTGAAAAGTGGCCTGGCCAGGTAGGGGATCTAAACACCTGGTCTTCAAGCAGTTAAAGAATTTTTACATAAGTCTGGCCTTTAAAAAAAACAAACTTGTATTTAACCCTTTCGTGAATGGGTAGGGGTAATTACCCCTTACTCATTCACAAGGGTGGCCTCATCTGGGTGCCCCTTTTATTAAGTGGCTGTGTAAAGACGACCTGTTGGCCCCATCCACTCGCGTGGGAAACTGCCCAAATTGTAAAAACAGGCAGCGATGCCTGTTTACATACAAGTGATCCGCCGGCAATAGAGCCGGCGAATCGCTTGTGTAACGTGCCGTCTGTGAGGGCCCCCCCTCCTGCTGGTCCTGAGGTCCGCTGTGCCCGGTCCGGGCCCGGGACCAGCATGGTGGTTCTGTGACAGGGGATCAGAGGGAGATCGGTACACGATCTGCCTCGGATCCCCTCTCCGTTGTCAGAATGCGGACGTGATTTATTACATCACTTCCGCATTCTTGTGTCACTCTGCGGCTTCAGAAGCTGGAGAGAATGTGATGAAGCAGATCTCTGCTTCATCAGCTTCTTTGAGGGTCCCTAGGTGACATTAGTGATCTTGGAGACCCCTCCGGTCTCCATAAAGAGGACCTGTCACATATCTTTGCTATCACATAGAGGATTTTTTAGCCCCCTATGTGATAACAATAATGTTAAGTGGAAAAGGAAATAGGAAAAAAAATTAAGTTGCAAAAAAAATTAAAGTCACACATGAAAAAAAGAGTAAAAAAACCAAACAATTTTATTTTTAAAGTCCCCACCCATATATGCGTGCAAACATGTGTCAGGGCGCATACATGCAAAAATGACGATTGCGCCCATTACGCCGCACGTTACATATCACCGCAAACGTCACAGTGAGAGCAATAATTCTAGGGCCATTAATCACTGAACAGACTAAACTGATGAGCGGTAAAAGCTTTTAAAGTGTCGCCTACGGTCAATTTTGGGTATGGTCGTTTTTTTGTGATTTTGTTTGGTTTTTGTACGGGTAAATCCAGTGAGATTTATAGGGTTATTCACAAAAGGGTGAAGAGTTTGGAGAAGGCAGGAGAAGTGAACAATCTAGGACAAAGTAGCTGAACTTGAAAGTGAGCTGAATTGGAGAATTTTTCAAAATCGGCTATTTTGGCCTAAATTGTTCACTTCTCCTGCCATCTCCAAACCCTTTATTCATTTTGTGAATAACTCTGTTAATGCTGTTATCAATCAGTGGTTGCAGAAGGGGTTTCAGTGCTCTGCAATATTTGACATGCGATTGGGGCTATATAAGCAAAAATGTGGACATCGGGCTCACAGAGCTTGCACTAATCTTCATAATGGTCTCTTTGACTTTATAAAAATGTGGCTTCACCATAGCATCCCCAGGACTTCTATTTGGTCTGGGTGTAGTGAGGGCCCAGTGAACTCAGTGAAATCTCCCACTGAAGTATATCTATATCAGGTAGCAAGTCATAATTGAATTCTTGGATTGCATCTTCCAGATCCTTGATCTGTTCTGGAATATCTTGATGAGGGAATGGTATCTCCATGAGCAATTTTCCCAGATCCTTGTTTCATGCTTACACCTGATAAAGCTGAAATTGTAGTACTTCTAGTTGGGAGGGGTTTTGGGAGACACTATGCATAAAGTTCTTGTTCAAAATTGTCTAAGCAATCTCCCAAATCCATGAAATCTTTTATTTCTGTAGTGGTCTTTATGGAGTTTCCTCTGCAAGAAGTCAGCGTATCTTGCAATGAAGACAGAATCCTCTGAATAAAACAGGGAATCTGGTTGTTGTCATAAGGTGCCACAGGGCTTTGAGTCAAAATAGATTTAGTGCTATGTTGGCTTAAAATAATATCTTCCATTTCTCTAACTGTGAGACTAGAGCCATGACCCTCTGAGTCCTCCAAGATAGTAATTATGTGCCTTGTAAAGGGGATGAGGGCTCACCTTCCAGAGTTGTGTCATCGAGGTAGAGCTGTGACTGCAAAGGGAATTGACCACTGAGGATGCTTCACCAGTGTTCAGCTTTCTCCCATTGTAGTCTTGGAATCTGTGCAGACTAAAGATGTTGAGTGGAAGATGCCGCCACCATCTTGGGTTTGGGAGGCTATGTAGGTATGTTTGCTATATCTCGCGTGTGACGGAGCTAGGACAGCAAGGAGATAAATTCCCCCGGAGAACTTTGTTTGCTGTGTGTGTTTTCCTGTTTAATATTTTATCCAGAGAGAGAGCATGTCACTATTTGACTTAATTTGAACCATCTGGACTTCCATCTTGTTTGGATACCATCTCTGCTAAACGTAATTTAATGTGAAGGCAGCAGGCTGTCTGGAGTGGCCATTGTTTAGGGTGATGTTATCAAGCTATTATCTAATTAAGGACATTAATTTCAAAGAGTGTCTGTGCTTAAGGTGTTCCAAAGCAGGCAACCGGCTGTCCAGGGTTGGGATTTGTTCAATGTAACACACTAAACTCTTATCTGATTCTGTGAGGTATAAACTCTGTGTGCTTTCTTCAATAAATCAGTTCATGTTTCCACTCCAAAGTCAGTGTTGTCTGATTCTTGGGGAAAGGCCATGCTATATTCACTTGCTTCTGGTTCCAGCACCCAGGGAGCAGGCTTAAGACATAGATATCCAGTCGGGGTATCATGGAGTCCGTCACAATGCGTACCCTAGCCACCAGTGGGGATTGTCTAGCATCGATAGGTCTCCCAAGTCTTGGAGATGCAAAAATAAGCAGTTGCACCCCTGAGTGCGATGAGGATGTGGAGTTACTCAGAACACGTCCACCATCTGTAACTTCCACATGCACAATATTTTAAGTTTTGTTATCGCTACCTGCATGCTTTGTTCTATTTATCGGAAAGATAAAGTTAAAACATTGCATAGAAAAATGTGTGTTTAAAATGCTACTTAAGTTTAATTAGTGAGAAATAACAAGCCACACTTAATTGGCAATGTTTAATAACATTGGCAAGGAAGGAAATGCATTTGTGTGTGTATATATTTTTCATTATTTCCTACAAAGGAAGGCATGATAATGTAATATTACTTTGTGGAACATAGTGATTCGTGCTTTTATATTGCTAGACCCTTCACATTAATGGAAAAGGCTTTTGCCTTAATTCAGTTTTTGGCAATCACATTTAATGGATCTTTTTATGCAATACTTGTATTGTCATTCTGCTCATCAGACCTCTCAAGTACTAGTTATGTATGTGAAGAGGTCATTTCTGAAAGAGAATTATTAGTTTCTGTATGGTTAAAAACATTGCCGTAAGCTTAGAAGGGTAAATTAAATTTAGCACTGAATATACATTTAGATTCTCACTTTCATCACAGTCTTGGTACATGGTGAATTATTTTAACAACAAGATCAACAAGATTGGCTAGCAAAAAATATAATGATGGAAATATTTATGATGCATTCAGATTTTATTTCTGTTTTATCATACATTCCTGTAAACCTGATAGCTTCTATTCTTACACAGACAATGGAAAAGGAAGAGAGCTGCAAAAAGAAGCAGAAAAGGAAGAATAATCAAATAAAAAGGGAAACCATCAAAGAAAAAATATAAATACATTTTAATAAAACAAAATGGATAGCAGAGAAAAGAGATAGGGGTTGATTTACCAACCTTATAAACACACCACGAACATGTATACACCTCTGTAGTGTGTTCCCTCCCAGCATGATCTATGGGTGGAATCTAAACACCTTTGTAGTGTGTACACACCCAGCAGGTGTGTTGTGCAAAGCCTTGCATGAATTGCAAGGTGATGTTGTGTTGCTTGCGTTGATGAATGCAGGAATGTAAATGCATGAGCTAACCATTTTTGTCTAAACTGTGAAGCAGCATTATATATGCATCATGTGCATGATTTTTCCATATATGGCATTAGTGGAAATATGCTTTTAGAGACTTTTTGGTTGATAAATACATTTTACTGTGTGAAAATCACACGCACCTCGTGTGTGCGTGTGTTTAGGTTAGTAAATCACCCTCATAGTGTCACAACATCAGAGAAGCCTAATTGAAATGGGGAGGTTGAGAGTAAGAAATCCAAGGTCACCAAGTTGCTAAAATTTGAGAATGAGTCATCATGCACGAAATTCTGTTTAACTGCTTTAAAACTCAACGTGGGAGATTTTTTTTACATGTTTTTAAAGTTACATTCTCATCCTTACCATTTAAAGAATGATGACACTTTCTGTGCCATTACATTTATTTTGTTAACTGCACTCCCAGCTCCCCTGCTAGTCTTATACTCACCTGTCCCTGCTCTGTTAAGTTTTCAGAGCAGTGAGGCCTTCTCAGTGTCACACAGCCTGCTGTCAGAATCTGACACAGTAATCTCTATTCAATCCAATGGTAAGTTTTTGTTTCCAGCAGAGTAAAGATAAGGTTGTCAAGTTCCCAATCATGCTGTAACTGCAAAAACAAATGAGCCTTCAAATTGACAATAGATGATGCACACTGGAAAGTATCTAAACAGTCAATACTTTGCAACAACTGGGGATGAAAACTTCTGTACTGCTGCTGCCATTGCAGGTAGGCTTACTGCTGGTGTTGCCAGTGCTGCTGCCCATAATTCTGTGGGTGGAAAGGGCACTGGAGTGTAGGTTCATCGTGCCACTTGTTCTGCAACCCTACTTTCTAGATGAGTATTAGACATATGTGATTCGTTTCATTCCGAATCAAAATTTGGACGAATTTTCTGAAATTCGGACACATCCGAATTTCCGAATCCCAATGCATCCGAATGTGTCCGAACCCGAATTTCCATTTCCGAATTTCTGATCCCATCCGAATTTTGTTCAAAAAGGAAACTGAATCGAACATGTGACTCTTCTGGCCAATCAGATGTGTTTTTTGGTTTAATGCATCTGAATAAGTTCCGCTACAGCAACATGGGAGCTACTGTATATATATATTTAATATTACATATAATACTAAAGCTGAGGCTCCAGCTGAGGGAGCTGCCGAACGCCATTGAGGTCTGGAAGCCTCAGCTTTAATATGGCTCCCAGACCCTTATTGCTTTCTGGAGCTCTCGAATGGTATTCGGAAATTCGGACTCCCGAATGCCATTCAGGTCTAGGAGCTTCAGCATTAATATCTGTATATGGTTTTCTGTGGTATTCACAACTAATATTCTTAAACTCATCCGAAACTAACGGAAGTGCAAATCCGAAACATGAACCGAAATGAATTTTGGATCTGAATCCCAAAATAACGAAAAATATCTGAACCAAATTTTTCTGCAGCTTACATGTCAAATAAGCATGACTATTTTATTGTACATGCCACACAGTAACATGAATCTGTTATTGTTTTTTTTTTTGTATAATAAGATTGGGTGGAATATGGTGCAGGCATAATATGACTAATGATGTTCTTCCTATTGTTGGATGTGTTTACTGAAGTGTCAAGGGCTATGCAGCAGGAGGGGACAGGAGCACCCCCCACACCCATACATATGATATACACTATATTGCCAAAAGTATTGGGATGCCTGCCTTTACACACACATGAACTTTAATGGCATCCCAGTCTTAGTCCGTTGGGTTCATTATTGAGTTGGCACACCCTTTGCAGCTATAACAGCTTCAACTCTTCTGGGAAGGCTGTCCACAAGGTTTACGAGTGTGTCTATGAAAATGTTTGACCATTCTTCCATAGCTCTCGAATGGTATTCGGAAATTCGGACTCCCGAATGCCATTCAGGTCTAGGAGCTTCAGCATTAATATCTGTATATGGTTTTCTGTGGTATTCACAACTAATATTCTTAAACTCATCCGAAACTAACGGAAGTGCAAATCCGAAACATGAACCGAAATGAATTTTGGATCTGAATCCCAAAATAACGAAAAATATCTGAACCAAATTTTTCTGCAGCTTACATGTCAAATAAGCATGACTATTTTATTGTACATGCCACACAGTAACATGAATCTGTTATTGTTTTTTTTTTTGTATAATAAGATTGGGTGGAATATGGTGCAGGCATAATATGACTAATGATGTTCTTCCTATTGTTGGATGTGTTTACTGAAGTGTCAAGGGCTATGCAGCAGGAGGGGACAGGAGCACCCCCCACACCCATACATATGATATACACTATATTGCCAAAAGTATTGGGATGCCTGCCTTTACACACACATGAACTTTAATGGCATCCCAGTCTTAGTCCGTTGGGTTCATTATTGAGTTGGCACACCCTTTGCAGCTATAACAGCTTCAACTCTTCTGGGAAGGCTGTCCACAAGGTTTACGAGTGTGTCTATGAAAATGTTTGACCATTCTTCCAGAAGCGCATTTGTGAGGTCAGGTACTGCTGTTGGACGAGAATGCCTGGCTTGCAGTCTCCCCTCTAATTCATCCCAAGGGTGTTCTATCGACTCTGTGCAGGCCAGTCAAGTTTCTCCACCCCAAATTTGCTCATCCATGTCTTTACGGACCTTGCTTTCTGCACTGGTTCTCAGCCATGTTGGAACAGGAAGGGGGCCATCCCCAAACTGTTCCACAAAGTTGGGAGCATGAAACTGCTACAAAATGTTTTTGTATGCTGATGCCTTAAGAGTTCCCTTCACTGGAACTAAGGGGCCAAGCCCAACCACTGAAAAACAACCCCACACCATAATCCTGCCTCCACCAAACTTTACACTTGGCACAGTGCAGTCAGGCAAGTACCGTTCTCTTGGCAACCGCCAATCCCAGACACGTCCATTGGATTCCCAGACCGAAAAGCATGATTTGTCACTCCAGAGAACATGTCTCCACTTCTCTAGAGTCCAGTGCAGTGTGCTTTACAGCACAGCATCCGACGCTTTGCATTGCACTTGGTGATGTAAGGCTTGGATGCAGCTACTCGGCCATGGAAACCCATTCCATGAAGCTCTCTATGCACTGTTGTTGTCCCAATCTGAAGGCCACATGAAGTTTGAAGGTCTGTAGCTGTTGACTCTGCAGCCAGTTGGTGACTCTGTCACACTGTGCACGTTTCAGCATGTGCTTACCCCGCTCTGTCATTTTACGTGGCCTACCACTTTGTGGCAGAGTTGCTGTTGTTCCCAGTTGCTTCCACTTTGTTTTAATACCACTAACCACTGACCGTGTCAGTCATTTACGAACAGAAACTAAAAACAAGCTCAGTCATGAAGGGGTTAAATGCAAGGAAATTTCACGGATGGCCTTATTGCACAGTTAGCAACCTATCACGGTACCACGCTTGAATTCAATGAGCTCCTGAGAGCGACCTATTCTTTCACAAATGTTTGTAGAAGCAGTCTGCATGCCTAGGTGCTTGATTGTATACACCTGTAGCCATGGAGGTGATTGCAACACCTGAATCCAATGATTTGGAGGGGTGTCCCAATACTTTTGGCAATATAGTGTATGTTTGGCTGGTGGCCCTAAGTGAAGATTATCCTCCATCCAGCTCTAAATTAAGAGTGGGAATGAACAATTTGCAAGTTTAATTAATAAAAATGAAAGAAGGCATAATTTATTTATTGAAGGGCTGCTTTACATCACTTTGAAACATTTTGGAATTGTATTTAATATGGTTGATTTACTAAAGAAGTAGACATTGCTCCCTTAACAAAGTCAAGGTTTATAAAGTGTATATTCACTAAGCTTAGTAAATAAGTTGAAATTATGTTTACTTTGCAAACTTGATCATGTGCAAGGGAAGTATGAAAAGAGAATATTGTTGTCTAAAATCTACTGCAGATATTTATTTTTACTTCCTATGCCAAAGACAACACAGTCTAAGGGAAAATCTTTCTAGCAGAACACAGACAGCAATACAAACTTGACAGAGGGTGAACCCTTCTCCACAATCTCCAAAACGAGAACAAACTGTCTGGGCAGACATCACAATAATGAGACACCACATTTTATTATGGTAAAAATGGCTGCAAGATAATGGTAAGGGTTGCACCGAATTTCCATTGTTTTTATGGTGAATTTATTAGAAAAAATGTATATGGTCTAACTGCCCTAAGCTGTTTTTCTTAGTGTGAAGAATTTTCAGTTTAAAATAATTTCTTTTAGAAAAGAATAGAATATAAAATAATTTCACAAACATATATTATTTAACCTCTTGCCGTCCGCCCGTAGTAAAAAAACGGACGGACGGCACTGCAGCATCCAGACGGCAATTTTTTTCTGCTCGCGCGCGCCCCCTAGCAGGCACGCACGGGCAGAAAAGACCCGTCCAATGCGAACACCCGGTACCGGGTGTTTCACATATAGGCGATCAGCGGGTCCATAGCCCGCTGATCGCCTATATGTGCTCGTTCGCGGCACATATAGGCGATTTTTTTTTTCCCCCCCTGACCCCTCACCTTGATTCCCGGGATCCGCTGCCCCATCTTGGATCCCGGGACCGGCTCCGAGGGCGTCAGGAGGAGGAGGACGGGAGATCAGCTCCTTGCTGATCCCCGTCCGGGCTGTGAATGCAGAAGTGATGTGTGTTACATCACTTCCGCATTCACCTGTCAGTCATCTGGAGAGAGAAGAAGCTGATAAAGCAGATCTCTGCTTTATCAGCTTCTTTTGGGGTCCATAGGTGATATTAGGGGTCCTAGAGACCCCTAATATCTCCATAAAGAGGACCTGTCAGTGTGCCTTTGCTATTATATAGGGGGTTGTTATCCCCCTATATAATAGCAATAACAA
>NW_017307474.1:513437-515435 GCF_000935625.1 Nanorana parkeri | reverse complement strand
AATCATTTTAGGGCCATCAATCACTGATAACACTAAACTGATGAGCGGTAACAGCTTTTAAAGCGTCGCCTAGGGCCAATTTTGGGTATTATCGTTTTTTGAGGTTTCGCGCGCGCACGCAATTTTAAGGCTTGACATGTTTAGTGTCTTTTTACCCGACGTGACCCCGTCTTTTATATTTTACCAAAAAATTGGGTAATAATAAATGTTTTATCATTTAATATAGGGGAAACTGTTTTTTTAAAAAAAATTTCGGTAATTTTTCCTTAATATAGTAAAAAAATAAAACCCCCAGTGGTGAATAAATACCACCAAAAGAAAGCTCTATCTGTCCCCAAAAAAGGGTATAAAATTCATTTCAGTACAGCGCTGCATGACGGAATAAATGTCAGTTAAAGTACCGCAGCGCTGAATACTGAAAAATGGCCTGGATGGGAAGGGGGTTTAACACCGCGTATGTCAACTGGTTAAAGAGGAATTTTACACTTTTTTCATACTTTATTTTTGTTTTCTTCCCCAGTCTTCTGACATTTTATCTAAGGGCAGATTAATGTATCTTCTTTTACTTCCTGGAACTCTGGGACATGTGACTAGGACATAATCAGAGAAACATGCCTTTCCTAAGATCTCCTAAGATGAGATTTCCTAGCAATGCTCTGCTGATGTAACCTTCCCAGGATGCAATGCTTTGGTACAACCACATAATTTGTGCCAAAGTGAAAAAAAAGAAATTGTAAGCAAAATAAAAATATTTCAATAATGCATGTGAGACGATTTCATATCAGCATGCAGAGCTGTATACTAATGTGATTTTTAGTAAAAGGGGGTAAAGGTCCACTTTAATTTATAATTTCCTTTTTTTAATAATTGTATTAAAGTGACATTAAAGCCAGATTTTTTCCCCTTCCCCCATGTAAATGTTAGCACTTACCTTAAATGATGTCTCTTATTCTGATCTTCCTCTTCTTTCCCCATGTCCTTCCAGCGGTGCGGCGGCTCTCCGATCCAGCGCTGACTGCTCTGTCCCTCCGATCCAGCGGTGTCTGCAGGTGGGTGCACGCGTCCATAGACTTACCTTGCGTCTCTGCTTGTCTCCCGGCCAAGAATCAGAACTGCGCATGCACCCGCCCCAAGATCCTTTGTGGCAGTACGATCACTTCCTGATTCTCGGCGAGCGAGCAGCAGTTACGAGGTAAGTTTAAAACTAATTAAAGCATTTTTTTTTTAAACGTCTTGCCTATATCTACTGCTTGCTAGCAGAAGATGTAGGCAAAAAAACGGAGTGTTTAGAACCCCTATAATAGCAATAAAAAGCAAATATTAGCATTTCTCCTTTTTTACCACGAGGTTTCTAAAAGCATTTCTAAAAATGGCTCTATTTAACTCAGAATCCATGAAAACAGCCTTGAAGTGATATTAGGTAAGCAATAACAATCATCAACATTAACATTTGATCTAAAATACTAGATTGTCTTTGAGTAGGTTTAAAAGTAAAAACACGGTGTTACAAATGTGGTACAGTAAAATACTAACCTAAAATAGTAACTGCCCAGAAAGCTTTTTATCAATTTTAAATGACATCTCTAGCAGGGACACATTGATTCCCTTGCTGAGGGTTCTATTGACTTGATCTGTCATGGGCTGTGTAGTGTAGTGTGCTGTGAAGCATGTTTGAAATCCTTTCATTTCAGGTACTATATATTATTTAAAAATGTCAAAGCCATATTGCTTAAGCTAGAATCTGAGTGATTCAAACTGAATTTTAAACATTAAGTGCAGTGCTTACTAAGATTTAATTAATTTTATGTTTGTGAAAAACTGTTGTATATATCCACTACTGTATAGCCCAACAGGCAACATAAAATAGTATAATTAAGCAAGAGCTTAGATAATATAACTTTGCATTTCAGTACAAAAAGTTGGTTAATCAAGACTGCTATGGAGACATTTTTATACTGCATTAGAGAACAATGTTCTCTAATGTTAAAGGAGATATAT
>NW_017307474.1:511175-513095 GCF_000935625.1 Nanorana parkeri | reverse complement strand
TGTAATGTTAGGGGAATCCAGCAGGATCGCAGGACACAGGCTTTGCAAATAAAGTAAAGTTTATTAACTGAAATAGCTTCACAGCAGCAACATAACAACTCAGGTCATCTTCACTGACCAGCTGGCCAACTCAAACAGCAACTCTTCAGTACAACACAAAAGAACAGTCTCACCGACATGAAGATTTCAGAGCTGCAATCGCAGTTTAAACAGTCCCAGACTTCCAGGGTAACTTGCCCCGGTGTCCTGTACATATCCCCCCCCTCGGCCCCAACGCCGAGGCGGCGGAGGCAACAGTGGAGCCCAGACTATGGGCTCGGGAGAGAGAATCTGCATTTTGATGAAGCTTCCCGGGCCTGTGCTCCACAACAAACCTAAATTCCTGGAGAGCCAGGAACCAGCGGGTAACCCTGGCATTCATCCCCTTACTATGCCGCATCCATGTTAAAGGAGCATGGTCAGAAACCAGCCTGAATTTCCTGCCCAACAGATAATATCTGAGTGAGTCTAAGGCCCACTTAATGGCCAAACACTCACGCTCAACTATGGCATAGTTTTTCTCAGCCGCAGTCAACTTCCGACTGAGAAAGACTACCGGATGCTCCTCTCCATGGATAACCTGTGACAGAACAGCTCCTAAACCCACATCGGAAGCATCTGTCTGTACAACAAATTCTTTTGAAAAATCCGGGGCTACCAGTACAGGGTGTTGGCACAATACCGACTTGAGCTCCCGAAAAGCCTTTTCAGCATCGGCATTCCACTTGATCATGACTGACTTCCGACCCTTTGTCAGATCGGTCAATGGGGCTGCTAAGGTGGCAAAGTTGGGTACAAACCTCCTGTAGTACCCCACTATACCCAGAAATGCACGCACCTGCTTCTTTGTGAGGGGGCGGGGCCAGTTATGTATAGCCTCTACCTTGTTAATTTGAGGTTTCACAAGTCCTCTACCCACGATATACCCCAGGTATTTAACTTCCTCCATTCCCAAAGCACACTTTTCAGGGTTCGCTGTAAATCCCGCTTTCCAAAGCGAGTCCAGTACTGCCTGGACTTTGGGCAAGTGCGATTCCCAGTCTCTACTAAAAATGACTATGTCATCTAAATATACTGAGGCATACTCCTGGTGGGATCTTAAAACCCTATCCATTGCTCGCTGGAATGTGGCGGGAGCAGTTTGCAGTCCAAAAGGCATTCTTTTGTACTGAAAACTCCCCTCTGGGGTAGAGAAAGCCGTCTTTGGCAGCCTTACTCAAGGGGATTTGACAATACAATGTAGTAATATACCGGGCCGGACCTAGTCTCTCAATAAGTTCATCTACCCGGGGCATGGGGTAGGCATCAAATCTGGAAACTTCATTAAGTTTCCGGAAGTCATTGCAAAATCGCAGAGTCCCGTTGGGTTTCGGTACTAACACAATCGGGCTCGACCACTCACTCTGCGATTCTTCAATGATTCCCAGGTCTAACATCTTTCTCACTTCATCAGAGACAGCCTTTCTCTGAGCCTCTGGTATCCGGTAAGGCCGGACATAAACTTTGACCCCTGATTCAGTGATAATATCATGCTCTATGACATTGGTTAGACCTGGCAAGTCTGAAAATTTCTCTTTATTTCTCTGCAAGAACTCCTTTATTTGCTGAGATTGCTGAGGCATCACACTGGCGATCCTTTCTTGCATCTGGGAGACATATTCAAGAACACTCTGATGTTTAATGGGTTCACCTTCCCATTCCTCCTTAACAAGATCAAGTAACCCCCGGGGTTTCCGCCCATACACTAACTCAAAGGGCGAGAATCCAGTGGAGGCCTGCGGCACTTCTCGAATGGCAAACAGGAGTGCCGGTAAGAGGCGGTCCCAGTCTTTCCCATCCCTTTGTACTACTCTCTTAAGCATGGACTTAAGGGTTTTGTTA
>NW_017307474.1:506075-507958 GCF_000935625.1 Nanorana parkeri | reverse complement strand
CAAATATTATTGTAAAGAATCAGGAGCTTTGTGTAGCCATTATGAATGGTAGAGATAAGGCACAGACCTAAAATGCTTGTGATTGATGCCCAAATATCTGACAGCTGAAGACTAATCTGCTTATGTGTTTCCTTTCCTGGTTCCTCCCTACCCCCTCATCAACATAGCAACATAAAAAAACAAAAAACAATTTTCATTACATACCTTATTTTTAGAACCAGTGACTTAATCACTAGGTCTCAGCAGCTCTCTATGCAATGTAGGCAGGTCATAGCTGGTTGGAGGGGCCAGCAGGGTGCTGTACATAGAATCCTGAAAACATCACAGCACCCTACCTCAGTACTCTTCTCGAGAGCCCTGAGGAAAACATTGGGCTGGCTCTTAGAAGTTATGCAAATATCAAAAGGTGTCTGCCTGGAGGAAGGTGAAGATGGGTGTCTGCTTGGAGGAGTCCATATGTGATGCTAGTGTAAACCTTCATTAGTGACAGTACTGAAATCCTGTAGATGAATGGGGTGGGCAGGGACAGTCAGGCTGGGACGGAAGGGCTAGATAATGATGGGAAAACACTGCTGGAAATGTTGGAGATGGTGGGAACTTGCCGTACAAGGCTGTAGAAGGAATAGGTTGTACTGTTATTTACCAAATTGATTACTAATCGGCTCTTTTTTGTATTTTTTGGGAAATGTGTGGTGAACACGATCCTGGTATTGACACCTCATACGGAGGAGGCCTATAGATCGATAAAGATTGGAGGCTATTGCTTTCCTATTTAAGAAGTGTTAAGGTGCCCATACACTGCACAATTCTCGTACGAGAATCGCGGGAAATCCCGCGATCGTACGAGAATCGTGCAGTGTATGGAAGGCGTGCGACCGTTTCTACTGTACAGTCGCGCAACTTTTGTATTTCGATCATGTTGGAAAACCAGCCGAGAATCGTACGATTTTCGACTGTTTTTTAACATGATCAAGAGATAACAGCCGAACGGGCCGGTGTGCTCACACGCACACTGCTCGTTCAGCATTGCAGTCATCGGAAGCCCGCCCCTCGGGGGGCGGGCTTGTGATGATCGCAAGTACGATCTGCCTGTCCAAGATGGGCAGATCGTACGTTTTTTTTAAGTACTTTACAACCCTCGCAAGACAAAAGTCTTGCGAGGGTTGTAAAGTGTATGGGCACCTCTACACAGATCTGTTTGCTGGTCTGATTACACCATTGGAGGACATCTGTGAGCGATTGGAGCTGAGGGCCCCCTCCCCTGGTTAAGACGGGAGTTGCCTGATTAGACCTCTTGCTGGGGGTCTATCAATAAGGTGAGCACCCCTATATCTGCTGTGGTGCATTTGGTGAAGGAACATAAAATATTCATCACTATTGCTATATTTGGAAATTTTTGCAGATTTATGAAGATGTAAAGACTTTACACCTGATTGATTTTTTTCACTGACATTTGTTTGAGTTACTGTATTTCTTTGACTCTGTTCCTTGCACTATATTTGTGAGACGCAATTAGATGTCTGGTGGCTTTGTATGCTTTGATCTAGTTTGATGTGGCACCATCCGACACTGTCGTTTTGAAGGTCTAGTATTGTCAGGAGTGCAGCTTCATATATGAACCTCCCCTAATACCACACATACATGACTAGGAATAGCAATCATTGCCAGGATACATAAATCTATCACTTTCAGGGGTTCCCATATACAGGTTTTATAACTGATGTATTACTATTACTCTGTATTACTAGTGTGTGGATGTTTAGGGTTGTGGTTAGTGCAGGGAACTGCTTTGGTTCATGGGCATGTGACAACTTTTAAATAAGTGAAAAAAAGAATTGTTACTCCACATTTTAATATAGAGTATATGTATATATATATATATA
>NW_017307474.1:473658-505863 GCF_000935625.1 Nanorana parkeri | reverse complement strand
CCCCCCTCCCCGCTCCGATCTGCCAGCGCTGACTGGCAGAATGGACGGGGGAGGGGGCGGGTACAGCTGGCTCTGCCTCTAGATAGGCAGAGCCAGCTGTCGCTCACGCAGCTGGGCGGATCCCGACGTCCAGGTCGGGATCCGCTCCGGCTGCGGCGTCTCAGTATACCGCGAGCTGTAGCTTGCGGTATACTGGGCTTAGGGTAACGGGAGGACGCTAGTTTGTGTCCTCCCGTTACCCTAAGGAGAACTATGGGGAAAAACACTGACCCCATAGTTCTCCTTTAATAATATGTAAATGATCTCCTCTTCTTGTCTGGCCAAGAACCAGTTCATCAATACCGTGCTATGTAGCCTGTGGTACAAATCTGGCTCTGATGTACATAGTTGAACTATTTTTAAATATTTTTAATTTAAATTGTCTTACCATTATTTGTTCTATTTTTGGGAATATTCCCTACTTGATAGAAAATCAGGACTAGGTGGGGGGTGGGAAACAACCCTTAACTGACTTAATTATGCAGGAGTGACTTCATGATTTATCCTTCTAGTTGGGAAATGATATTTATAGCCCTAGGTCATTGTTGTAAAAATGTGTTCTGCTCCCCATGCTCAGTGATATTCTTTGGGGCATCTCTTGGGAGGATTATACTATTACATTTTCTACAACAGTAGGAATATTAGTATGCATGCCATTATATGCATCCTTCTCATTCTTCAATGAAGACAGGTACTTTAGTTTATTATTAGACACAAGTGAAAGGGGCTATTTAGGTTTTTCTTTTTTTAGTTTTTAATTCAGTTGCCATTATCTCTTTGTATTAGCGCCGCAATGAGGAGACATCCCGGCGTATCTGACGGGATCCTCCCCACTGATCTTCCTCACTGTGACTGACAGTGATTCTTGAGAGCTGCTGCGCGTCCACGAATATATGGACATGTGCAGCAGCTCTGTGCACGCAGAACTCTCCTTACCTGCACGTCCCCGTCTTTCCCCTCTGTCATCAGCGATCCACAGTCATTTATGTATGTCAGTGTCACACAGGGCAGGGAGAGAGAGAGAGAGGGGAAGAAGCCCTTTCTCTCTCTTTATCATTTATCACGTATGGGCAAGTCCATGTATGGGGAATGATGTCACTGGGGATCCCTGCTGATCGGATGTTTACCAGTGTGCTGCTGCTCGTAATTGCTGAAGAGAAAGCCCTCTTTCCCCTCTCTCATCAGCGATCCCCAGTGATTTGAGGATGTCAGCGTCACACAGAGCAGGGAGAGAGAGAGGGGGGAAGGAGCCTTCTCTCTCTCTTCATCATTTACCACATATGGGCAAGTCCATATATGATGAATGATGTCACTGGGGATCCCTGCTGATCAGATGCTTGCCAGTCTGCAGGGATACCCAGTGACATAATTCACCATATATGGACTTGCCCATTTCTAGTAAATGATGGAGAGAGGGATGGCTCTTTATCCCCTCTCTCTCTCCCCCTGTGTTATGCTGACATCCTAATTACTGGGGATCGCTGATGAGAGAGGGGAAAGAGCACTGAATGTGCAGGGAGGCTGAGTCCGTCTCTTGCTGCTGCCTTCTCACTTCAGACTCCGCCTCCCGCTCACAAATGCCAGCGTGCACGCGCTGACAAAACAGAGCTGTGCACGATGAGAGGAAGCGCGGCCACAGCACTGAGATCATTTGAAAAAAAAGCTGTGGGCGGGCTGGATCAACTGTTAACGCCCCCTAAGAGGAAAGGAGCTCGGAGCAGGGCCGAAGACGGCGTTTACTACAGGTTTTGAGGGTTTTATCTGTGATGTGCTGCGACTTTAGAAAAAAGGAACGATGCTACTACAATTAAGGTAAGGTCTATTTTTATTTGCCCTTATGTCATAATTCTCCTTTATGGTGGACCTGAACTCATAATGTAAATTATTGCCATCTTATAGGGAATATTTAGAAAGGTTCATTTTGCCTAAACTGTACCCTTTAAGGTGTTTCTTTTTGTAATAAATTCCACATGAAAATAGAGGTGCACATCATGATATGTGAGTGAGTCTAGGCACTCCTATTCTTTAGACTAATTTTTGTATATCTTGCAGCATGAGATCATCTAAAGTCCTGCTGAGTAAGATTTGGTGTTGTAACTACTTTGCTACTCACTGATTTTCTGAGGGCTTGTTGGAGAGGAAGCTCTACATGAAGATCTGCAGTGCAAGGATTTCCCTGCTTCTGCTTTCTTAATTTTGTGGATCTGTACTTCATCTCCTGCTGCTTCATGAATACTCCAGGCAGATAAAGACACAAACTAATGTAGCTCATTAAATGTATTTTAAATACACCAGTGTAAGTACCTGAATGTGACCTGGTATCAGATTCTTGTAGTCCCTGTAGAGCAGAGCTGGAGTGCGAGAGAAGGAAGCAGTACAAGGAGACAATTATGTGCTGACAAGGAGCACGGGGATAAAGATAAGCACATCACTGTGCTGCACAGGCAGAGGTGGGTCCAGGGTAGTCTGGGTTTAGATGAAATGGTTTAAATGCTGCTGGCTGTCACAATGTGCTAAAAAAAATGATGGGGAGGTCCTCAGTGAAAGTGAATATTGTAACAAAAAGCAATGGGGTATTCACTTGTATCTTGCTATTTTTGGTGGAGTTCTGCTTTATGTTGCAGTATCCCATATGCCAGGTGTAAGCACAGAATTTAAAGGACAGTGTTTTTCTACACGTTTAAAATATGTTCCCTGTTCTAGAAGCTGTTATTTGCCAAGTACCTTGTGGTATGAGTCACTTAATCTCATAGCTTCCTGGCTCATGTATAGCCATTATCAATACTCCCTCTGTGTTTAAATGCACTCCAAATAATCCCTGACGCTTTAACATAGGTAAAAATACTTACTCAAAAATGCTTTATGTTTTATTTATTTTATTTCAAAAGCTCTACACTGAATTTAGTTTGGGAAACAGAAGTACACTCTCACGATATCACAAGTGCCCCCTGGGGTACACAGACCGTTGGTTGAAAAGCTTCCAGGAGGAGTGCCAGTGATAGCACCACGAACAGATTCAATATATTCTTTCCAAACACAGCCTACTGGGTCTTTCATCCCAAACTTATCACGTTTTTATATACAGTATATATATAGTGCTGCTGCCTTCTCACTTCAGACTCCGCCTCCCGCTCACAAATGCCAGCGTGCACGCGCTGACAAAACAGAGCTGTGCACGATGAGAGGAAGCGCGGCCACAGCACTGAGATCATTTGAAAAAAAAGCTGTGGGCGGGCTGGATCAACTGTTAACGCCCCCTAAGAGGAAAGGAGCTCGGAGCAGGGCCTTTATATACAGTATATATATAGCTATATATCTTTGTATATCTATATAGATATATATATATATGTATATATATATAATTTAAAAAACTGCCTAAAGTGATGCTGTCAGTTGCTTACATATTGTATAGGTGCTCTCCAGTTGAAGAGCTATTATACTGACCGCTCTATTGACCCACCTTTGTTCCGATCCAGCGCAGCATCCTCTTCAGCATTCAACACTTCCAGGATTGTCGATATTTGTGTCCCCACCACACACTGTGGCTCCTACTCTGACCTCTCATTAAAGGACACAGCAGTGATATAGGGGTGGGAGGATGAAACCACAGTATGCGGCTGTTTAAGGGAACCTTTATGTTGAATGTTTTAAGAGAACAATAGACTGGTATTAACATAAATAGCCAAACAACAAATCGTTGTTAGGAGGTTCAGTTTTTGCTATCTAAGGATCTAAGTGTCTCTAACTATAGGTGATTGCTGGTATCAAAAGTTATATTTACAGCATCTACAAAACTGCTGACCTCCAAATTTACAGAAAATAGAATGCAAAAACTTCCAGTCAGTGGCTGTTCTCTGTGTTATAACACCTTATTAATGTAAGAGGTCAAAGGAAAATGACCAGACTTGTTCAAACTAACAGACGTCCTAAGCTTCTCAATTATCTGCTTGTTACAGCAGTGGTGTGACCAGTAGCATATATGAAAAGACAACGTATTTTATCTGAAAAGTGTTTCAGAATTTGGCACATACAACATAAAGCTAAGGATCCATCCTTTCTTGTGTCAACAACTGATGGCTGGTATAAATGTGTAGAGTAGTTGTCATGGCAGAAATTAGGCCCTCTAATACCAACTGGGCATCATTTTAATGCTACAGTGTGTCTGAGTATTGTAACTGGTTATGTGCATCCTTTTAATTACCAGAGTCCACCCTTTCTAAAGGCTATTTTCGGGAGAATAATGAACCTTGTAGAACAGTGACTTTGGGATGCTGCAATGCACATCATCTCAGGGAAAGAAATTGCCTTTCCCTGAGATCTCCTGAGATTACACATGATATTTCTCAGCAATGCTCTGCTGATGACAAGGCAATCCCAGTGTGCATTCTTTGCCAAACTGAAGTAATTTTGCCCTTTTAAAACAGGAAGTGAATGCTCTGCAAGTGTAAGTATTTAAAACTCACAGCATTTTACACCTGACATGTCTATGGTATTATTAATCATCATAAATAGAGGGATGTATTGGTAGAATTTGATTTTTGAGTGTTAAGGTCAGCTTTATATTCAAAAAATACATTTAAGTACCCTGTTAACAAAAATGTATCTTATTTGTGTATCACTCCGCTGTAGATTCTCAAATCATCTCTGAATTGGTGCTGACACTGTCCTTATTCTGGAGGGTGGCTACTTTTGTTCCCCATGGTTCCTGTGTGTGTTGTAAAGTTGCCACCTCTCCAAACTTGCTTCCGTAATGGACTACGATCTTAATGGAAATTAGTAAATTAAACATGTGATTACAGTCCATCACAGGAGTGAGCTTGGAGTTGATTTGAGAATCTACAGCCGAGCGATACAGAAATAAGCTCATACCAGTGGTTACATGTGTTAAAGTGTTCTGACTGGCCCTGGACAAAGAAAGTTTGCATCCATTGTCGGCATTTCTGGCTGCACACAAACCGGTTGCAGCTAATCATCCAACATTTATGCAGCCATAGCACAGAGTGCAGAGTTTAGCAGCAGCATATACACCCACCTGAATTAGCCTAAAAGAAAACACATAATTTAACTAGCGGCACTCCAGCTTAAGGCTAAGCTCCTTAAGAAAATTTTTAGCAAGTACAGAAAACATCTATTGATCTTGCCAGAAATAGAGAATCCTTGTCACTTTCTGTGAGATGAATGGGATTCGAAAACAATCATATATTTATTAATCCCAAGGTGTAATTTATTAGTCCCATCACTCCACATATAATGGAGATAAAAAAGGTAGATATGTTTGAAGTTCAGCCTAAGTGGCTATATGTGCCCCCTCCTTATATACAGTGGAGGAGTGAGCATGGTCACTCTAGGACAGAGAGTGTGTTATTTGCAGGATTGCTAGCTGAAAATAAAGGAAGAAAAGCATGAAAAATAAATGCATCCTCTACATATAAGGACTGGTAAGCTGCAATATATTAAATTTTTCTATTTGTTTTTACCTACACTTTAACATACAGTATGTATGAATGCAGGTGGACTGCCTGGTGTTGAAAATATGGCAGCTCTGATTTATATTGGTCATGTGAGAGGATAGTGAGTAACATTTCTGGCATTATTACCCTTTCTCCTCAGTGATGTACAGTGCCAGACTCTTCCCCGCACCTTGTTTGTTATTGTTGTTATGCTAAAGTAAAAAAATAAAAAAAATTGCCTCACTCAATCTGCTTGACTGACAGTTTTTGAAGTGCCGAAAATAAATATTTACACCTGTCGGTAAATTCTATTCTTCAAATAAGGGCATGGATTTTTGTACTATTTTAGGCCATTTCTTCTGATCAATCTCTTGAACAGATGTCTTAAATGTAACATAGGAGTGCACTATTGTATTGTTAACAAATTAAGTTTTCCACTTACTTTATTCGTGTTTTTTCTCCCTGTGCTGTGTCCATCCTCTAACCCATGGTTCTCAACTGGTAGGTGGCGACCCAAAAGTGAGTCCAAACCCCTTGTTCAGTGGGTCGCTGCGTGCCTTCCACTGCGCTAGGTGAGAGGCTCCTCAGCCTCCCCCTAGCACAGCACTGTCAGTTCTCACACCGAGCAGCCATTCAAAATATGCTTCAAGTGTCAACTTGAGGTGGGGTATGGCCGCGAGGGAGCTCCATCCATACGTGCATTGCTAACAGCTTCCTCGCTTGCCCTGTAGAGGTGTATGGACTGGAATGATGTAACATTCTGGTTCCAGGCACCTCTACAGGGCACGCAGGGGAGCTTTACAAGCAATGCACATATAGATGGAGCGCTGTCATAGCACAGCAGCCTACACTGGACCCCAGGCTGAGGATCCACTCCAGTTTTTCTAAGGTGGGGAGACTGGGTGGTTCTTAAAAAAATAAAAAGGTTTTGGATCATATATGTGTGTGTGTGAGAATGTTTGTGAGTGTGTGAGATTGTATCTGTGGTTGTGTGGGTCTGTCAGTGTTTTTGAGGGTCCATTCATACTAGTACAGTACGTTAATCGCACAGCCCCATGCGATTAATGCACTATAGCACACAATCTCACCTACCGTGCATTCTGGTGCTGGAGGTGCGTTATGGTGCCATTCATTTGAATGGTACCCCAAACGCACCTCCCACCCACAGTTTGATCAACTGCACCGGAACGCGCAGTACTGCAATATTTTATATCAGTATTGCACCAATCTTGTACTCCCAATCTGTTGAGTTATGATGGTGTACAATGCTTTTTCTGTAATTCACACATGACAAGAGAACAGAAGTGATCATGAACTACAGTGTCACGTCAACTGCCACAGGTTACTCCAGATAGGATATTTACCTGGCCAGGACTTGATCAGCAAAATTCCAAATTCTGTAGGCCCAAAGAACACAGTTCTGTAACTGCTGGTGCTACAGGAAACAGAAGACTTTACTTTTCAGATTGTTGATGTTCACTAATTAAATTGTACTGCTGGCAATTACTTTAATATTACTGTGTTCAACAAAAAATGTACATCTCATGATGGTGAAACACTATACTTATTTTAGGTTTTTAACCAGAGCCCTATAAATACTGGAAGCTTCTACATCTCAACTCTTCTGTTTTGTTTTATGCTATAAGAAGCACCATCACAATGCTAGCATGAATTGCTGTTTATGCCCATATTTTATGCTGCAGTCCAACTCATTTCGTCTGCTTTTCTGGACAGGTCCCCCCTGTAGGGACAGGTCTGACAGCAAAGAGAGACAGGAAGCTGAAACTATAGGCACTTCATGCCTCCAGAGCCTGTGTGTACAAACCCTTAGGGGCACAGTGTACAGTATCTAACTATAAAGTTAGATGCAATGGTAATTTTAGCCGCATTGGTTACCTGGCTCCTGGGAAGTGCCCAGAGCTAATTGTTTTTGTAGTAAAAGCTTATCAGGCAACAGTGATTATCTAGTGCTGTTAAACAATGTACAGTTGTGAATAATGGCTCACATTTTTGCTAAAACAAAAGCATATTAGCCCAACTATATTGATCAAAAGGTTATATTCAGTAGTATATTTTGTCATACCTGTGCCTACTGTACATTTGGAGAAACCACTGACTGATATGCCTTCTTTAGCAACACAAGTATTTATCCGTGTAATATCAAAGTGGACCTGACATTTAACATTGTATCATGGCAAGCAGAATTACTGCAGTGCTATACTACTGTGCTGGTTATAGTATCAGGGCCACAATCAGTGCCATGACACCAAAGCTATAATCAGTGCCATATAATCCAAGACAGAGTGAGTTTAAGTTACTGAAACTTAAAAATCAAAATTTTTCATGCATCTTAGTCTGGAAGCTAGTGACATCAGTGAAGTCCTACTAGTTTCATCCAAAATAATGTCACCTACACAGTGTTTACTTAAAGGGTCAATTTTAAAGCGGAACTCTAGGCAGATACTCAAGTTCAACTGCAGTCTCACACCTTCTCTCTTTATTGTCCTAAGCCCCTGCTCAAAAAGACCCCCAGTTTTCAAAGTGTATTTTCAGAGTGGTGATAAAGGTTGTAGTTATTTAAAGTGACCCTGGCCTATAGCACAATTCCCTTAGAAAGCTATAACTGTATAATAAAACAATACACACTTCTTATGCTGCCCCCCTTCTGAACGCCACCCCATGTGGTAGAAATTGTCCCCCAAAGTCCACAGGAAAACCTTCACTTCTAGGAATATTAATCTTCTGTGTCCACCATAGTTCTCACTGGTTTATCCTGCTGATATTCATGCAATTACTATCTCCTATAATAATGTAGGAGTTAGCAGGAGGACCCGGAACAAGCAGCAGGGACCCAAGAATGTTCAACTCCTCAGAGAAGTGAGTTTTCTTTTGGACTCCGGGCGGGGGATTTCTCTTGAATGGTGTGGTATTCAGCAGCATGGGCAACAAGAAAGGTAAGTATATAATCTATTGAATCCAGAACTTCTTTGTTTTAATACCCCACTGGACGGCTATTGACAAAAACAATGGCCAGAGTTATACTTAAATGTAGCCAGGTCACAATAATTTCATAAGTTATATAGAAGGTATTCTGCTTGGTATAGTCAGCATACAAGGTATTTTGTAGCTGAAACTCGTGTTATGAGTTCTTATCTCCTCACGGGGACCATAGAAGCAAGTTCCATCCAAAATTAAGGGAATTACGAATATATATGTAGACTATACAGACCCAAATAATGTAAGGACAACTAACTTTTTATGCTTGTTAGAAACTTCATTGTCTGAGTTTATGAGTATCCAATATTATTTGCTGTACAAACTCAAATCTGTTAATATGGTAGCAATATGTCCTAGAGGGAGATACATATTTGATAACATGTTCTAGAAAAAGGCCCATCACACCCAATCTGCTGCCTGTAGAAGTGCGGGGTGTACTGGAATTTGTGCAATGTACAAACTGGTAATGTTTGAACCTAGATAGGAATTAAATGGGGATTTCTATCAGAAAATGAATAGATATGAACAAATCCTAAATGTGCTTTCAAACTCTTATTTTTTTAAGCCTATTGTCCCTTTTTAAAATACTAATAACATTTTTAGCTGTGCTAAAGTTCAGCTTCAAATTTGTGCTTTTTTTAGCACATGCAATTCTGCGGAAATTAATATAATGTTTCTTAATAAACATCTGCAGCATTGTTTGAGCTGTCAGTGTTTTTGCATGCCTCTAATGGGATACTGCGTGCACAGATAATGGATAGTGTGGCGTTTCTAAAAATGGTTAATTCAGCTCCTACTGCATGATGAGGCTGATTCATGGCTCAGAGTATTACTTGTGAAGTATTGCTCATTTTCCACATGGCAGTAAATTAGAATGCTGACAGGATATTTTCAGCTGACCATAAGCGTTATAATTGGGCTATGGACATGATGTAAAGTTTTAAACATATAAGAACATATAAGAATTCGACTGGTATAAAGCCACTTATGACGATGATTACAGGAAACTAAAACAATGTAGGAGCAGTAGTATGCTACCAGGCCCAAAGCCCTGAGACACTCAAGAATGCTTTTTTCTTTGTACCTTATTGCCCATGTGAAAGCTTTATAATTAACTAGAAGGGTCTTTCATGCTCTAAGGCTCGGTACATTTTGTGAGGTATTCATCTGTTGCATAGGTTTCAAGAAAAAACAATCTCTTTAAAGCTTTTTAGATATGCATTTAAATGTGTTCACTTTAAAGGTAATCCATCAGGTCATACAAGTCAAAGTGCAGGCCTTACGGTGCCTTGAAATACTTTTGTTAGTTGTCAGTACTGGCTGCAGACACTGTAGTCAGAGTATATAGTGGCTTGTTTTTTCACCTCTAGCAGCCTTTCCTATAAGGCAAGTGCGCCTACCGGTACTCAGATGCTTCCACGACTTTTCAGCGTTTTCCCCCATAGTTCTCCTTAGGGTAACGGGAGAACACAAACTAGCGTCCTCCCGTTACCCTAAGCTCAGTATACCGCGAGCTACAGCTCGCGGTATACTGAGACACCGCAGCCGGAGCGGATCCCGACTTAGATGACGGGATCCTCACAGCTGCGTGAGTGACATCTGGCTCTGCCTATCTAGAGGCAGAGCCAGCTGTACCCGCCCCCTCCCCCGTCCGTTCCGCCAGTCAGCGCTGGCACATCGGAGCGGGGAGAGGGGAATCCAGCCCCTCCCCCTGTCACGGCAGAGAGCCGTAACAGGATCGAGAGGCGAGCGAACCCGGTATGTGTTCGCTCACCTCCCGATCTACAGTCTCGTTGCCACAGGTCGGCTAGAACTATGAGGTGAGTGAAAAGCACTCACCTTATAGTTCTCCTTTAAGCTATATACTCTGACTATGAATGCCGCAGATGGTCCCCATGTTCTAACCAGTTTCACTGACTGGTGACAAGATACAAGACAAACTGAAAGCAAGATACAGAAACAGACTGCAAGTTGAAAGACAGAACCAGGTACAAGATACAAGACAGGTGCAGTATTAAAGATACAAGATAGGATTCATCTGGCCAGGAAGGGGGTGAAACACTATGGCCTTCAAGTGGTTAAGACAGGTACAGGATACAAGGTACAAGGCAGGCACAGAATATAAGCTCCAAAAAGATACCGGATTAAAGATATGGGCTGTGAAGACCAAACTAGACAGGACTAGACAGCACTATCACATGCACAGAGCCCTGGGCTTCTGATGCTTAAATAAAGCACCACTAACCAATGCCAAGGCTAAGAGGTGTGTGGCCAAGCTCAATAGCCAGCAGCTGACTGAAAGGCGTTGAGGGTATGTGGCCAGGGTCAATAGCCAGCAGCTGACGGAAAGGTGCTGAGGGCGTGTGGCCAGGCTTATTAGCCCACAGCTGACGGAAATGTGCTGAGGGTGTGTGGCCAGGCTCATTAGCCCGCAACTGACGGAAAGGTGCTGAGGGAGTGTGGCCAGGCTCATTAGCCCACAGCATACAAGACTGAATTAGGTTTAGTTGCAACTAAACAAGCAACCACCAATAGGAGCTGGGAGGTTGAGACAAGCATAGGAGCATTAGACATGCTCCTAACATTAGTTCCCATATCATCAATCCAGATCAATATTATTGTTGATGGGGACCTCCAGTTAATCCCTGCCTGTCATTTAAAAGATCAATGTGAGAGCCTCAATGGCTAGTAAACATTGGACTGTTGAATGGTGGCTTTGGGGCTTAGTTCTTGGTGGAGGGCTTAGCTCTACATTAGAGCAGACATTGAGGCCTATGTATAGTGAGGGTAATACCAGGATCGGGGGCTCCCCAGGGAAACACAGAACATTTTTAGGCTAAAAAGGTGGCTTCACTTTGGGAGCATTGTTTGAACACTTGGATCTGAAAGATTCACTTTAAAGAAATTCTGCTTGCCTGTGGGAAACGTCTTTTGTTTTGAACTTTTGTAATTGAAACTAACAGGGTTATTCACAAAAGGGTGAAGGGTTTGGGGAAGGCAGGAGAAGGGAACAATCTAGGACAAACTAGCTGATTTGGAAACAATTCTCCAATTCAGCTCACTTTCCAGTTCAGCTATGTTGGCCTAGATTGTTCCCTTCTCCTGCCTTCTCCGCACTCTTCACCCTTTTGTGAATAACCCCGTAAAAGTCATTTAGAATTAGTAAAGAAAATATAAATGATTGACACAGTTTGAGTCATTAATAGAGCTTCCATGCAAACCTATTTGTCTTCCAACCATGCCAAGCAAATAATCAATAAATGGGTATACACCAGTGACGTACCGTACTAGGCATCCACCTGCCCCCGCCATCTGAAGCCACACCCACCAAAGCCAACCCGTCCCCAAGCTAGTGTGAAGGCTTTTGACTACCTGTCAAAAGCCGGATGCAGCGCTTCATCCATGACAGGTTACACAGCGGAGAGGCTTTCCCTGCTCTGTAACCTGTTAGATGCCGATATGAATGGAGAAAAAGCTGTCAGCTTCAGACTTGAAGCTGACAGCTTTTTCCTCCATAATTTTAGGTGAGGCTCTGCCTCAACTGCCTCCCCTGAGTGCACGTCCCTGGTATACACTATTCTGACCATGTGGGAAGGCAGCTTAGTTGTGACTCCAAATTTGAGAGGAAAGAAAATTGGGATTATTTGGTGAGGCTTTAAAGTGAAAGTGAAGTCAACTTTTTTTTAGTTTTGGATAGAGTATACGAAAGCTTAGAAATCACTGTCAGGTTTTTAATTCCCCTTGGGGAAATTACCAATTGCAGATGCACATTATCAGCTGGTCTAGGGCTGCAACTAATGATTATTTTCATAATCGATTAGTTGGCTGATTTTTTTTGATTAATCGGCTAAAAAATGCAATAAATAACACCCTTAATTTAAAATAAAATACACACATGCAGTGTTACAAACAAAGTTTATTTCAGAATAAAACTGCATGCACATTTTTTGCAATCGCACTGCACCGGAACACACAGCATTGCAGTACCGTGTGTTCCAGTGCAGGTGATCACACTGCGGGTACAAGGTGCGTTTGGGGTGCTTTTGAAATAAATGTCACTGCAACGCACCTCCTGCAGCAGAATTTGTCAGACCAAAACCGAAAATGACTTTTTTCCCACCTTTTTATAATTTATTTTTTAATAAAGTGTTTTTTTTTTTAAGTGTATTGCAGCCAAGTCACTATTGTTTTGCCCCTCCAAGATATAACTCTCCACCTCCCTAGACATAAACATGTATGCTTGCATGTTCTCAGTGTGTCTCTTTAGGTGAAAGAAAAAAAACTGAATTGGGCATCTGCGGTCTGCTTGAGGCCACTTCTACCTTAAAGTAAATTCAAATTCTTTACTCAGATTACATAAAGAGATGAAGCGTCTGAGCAATGGTTCCTAATTTTGGATTTCTTTCTGGTTACACTGCTGTGTAATGACAAATGTTGGAGATAAATGTTTTCCTCTTATAGTTGTAGTGTAAACTGTACAAAGTCTGTTGTAATTTGAAATTTTTTTTCTTGTTGAAATTGCTCATAATTTGTTCCTCTGACAAATGGTCCTTGTAAAAAGCAATTCTTTCCTGTCAAATCTTCCTTAATTAAATGCAAAAAAGTAGGACCTTTTAAACGCAAAATTTTTCATATTGAACCTCAGTGGCTGAAGTCAAGGCACAAATTAATGCAGCTCCATATTCATTATCAAATAATTTAATTCATTTTTTATATTTACCTAGTGTAAGTACCTGCATTCAACTTAGTGTCTTGAATTCTCTGCACAGCATTATTCCCACTATAGGCCAATTAGATGTGTTCATGCAAATATCTTGACAAGTAACATGCTGATAGGAGGAGTGTGCACAGCTGGATGACTAGATCAGTCTGCTGCTGCTTCTCTTGAACTATCCAATAAGCTGCCTGGGAGTAGAGAGAGATCCCCACTGTAATCTTTATTGTATGCGGTGTCATCTTTCTGGCTGTGCTCTGTCATGGGGCTATGGAAATCCCGGGAATGAATGGACATAAATATAAATGTTGTGGCCGGTAAAACAGCTCACTTATATTTCTTCTGTGTATTTAGCTGTTTGCCTGGATTTCAGCTTTAAATACTTATTGCTGAACTCTAGGCACAGAAACTTTCATTGAAATACATTTCTCGATAGCTACAAGGGATAAAAATCCACCAAATGCTTTTGCAAACCCAACTATTACATTTTAAAAGAAGCCTTGCTAGGGAAGGGTTGCTGTAGGAAAGAGAGGTTTTACTGTAGGAGGGAGATTTTTCTGGTGGGGGAGTTTGCTGAGGGGGTGGGCAGTAAACTTTAGTAATTTATTTACCCCCATTGTGGGCATCCCGGACGTTGCTGAATGTCTACAGACTGTCAAGTAAGTGGAGCTGAGACAAAACAAACAAAATATTGCAATTATTTGTATGTTGTATTATACTGATATATAAATTTCCACTTATGGCCTTCTAGGGCTGCGGAAGAAGCTTAATCACGAAATGCGTTGAGATTTTTTTGATACATGAGCAATCAAATGGAATAGGACCATACCTATCTTTAAGTTTTAAGTACTTTATTTTTTTAACTGTACACTTCTTGGCACCTTTAAAGCACCATTGTTTAGTGTTAGGTTATGTGTCACAGTTTCATGTGTATTGTCTGCATATTGTCACGATTGCCCATTTGTTCACATATTATAACAATTGACAGTTTGTTCCCCCCTGTGGGGGTATAGCTCGAATGGGGGATCACCTTCCCTGGGAAAAACAGTCCAGGCAGCAAAGTTCTTTTTCTCTCTGAACACATCCAACATGTAGCTCTCTCAGAAGGCTGTCTGAGTCCCAGGCCAGAGCAAAACCATGTCTCAGCCTTCCCCTTTTATCTCACCTGGACAAGCATTCATCAAGCAATCAACTATCCAGGTGAGACCCAAAGCCCGAGCTGGACTATCCGGACCCAAAGTCAAAGCGAAACCCTGGTCAGGGTTCCGCTATTCATGCACATAGGATAGAAAGCGAGGGGAAACATACCGCCCCTCAATGATGTCCCCTCTCCTTATGTCACACCCCGTAAAGTCACAATTGCTTACTTGTTCACATATTATCACAATTGCCAGTGTGTTGCCCCCATAGAGCACTAATTGCCCATTTGTTGCCTGCATATTTTCGGGTTTGTGTATTTGTTACCTGAATTGTGTAGCAGTTGACTGATTGTTGTCTGTGCGTTGTATCTAATTGCTCATTTGGGGTCCATGTATGGTCAGGATAACCATTTTGTACCTACGTATTTAAAGTCACAGCTGATTAGAGGATCTATATTATATATATAGATCCTGATATAGGCTGATTTTATTATCCTAATGTTTCGTCATGGTGCACCATGTGCTCCACTATAAAAGCCCTATATTTTATTTTATTTAGCCCGCTGTTATTATGACCATGTTTCACCACCGTGCACTGCTATTAACACCTTGGGTTTTATTTTATTCAGCACACAGATAAGCTCCCCATCCTTCACTGCAGCATGTCACTATTTAACGTTCACATTTTTTTAACCAATATGATTGTATATAAAAATCAGAATTGTCTCCAGTTTTGTTCTGTCCATTATTAGTATTCATTGATTTTCATGATTATTACTGAAAATATTTGAGATGTATACATGCGTGGACCTACTATCTTGCTTGGTGCTTGCTCTGTGCTTTACATCAGTCAAGTGAATTCTGGTTGCTTAGTGTGCACGACCGCACTGTTAAGATCGAGAGAGTTTATTTGTGATGCAGGCCATACAAAACTAAAATAATAGTTTTCTGTTGACTTGACCTTTAACTAAACTGTAGTAGGATGCTGAGAAAACTGTTAAGGCTTTCAATGATACATTGGTTTAATAATAACTCTGTTTTGTAGAGTCTATGTACGTAATGCATAATATTAAGTGCATAAAGCATGTATAGTGGCCTATTAAAAATAACTATACTACAGACGCTTTCACTCAGAGTGTAGGTGAAGCAAATTGCAGAGGCAAGCGAATATGTGCTAGATAGAACATTGATAGGACAGGGACTGAGAATTATTCCCGCTGTTCTGATTCCCAAGAGAGAAGCAAAAGACAGAGCCTGAAACAGACTGTTGCTTTAATCTGACTTAATTAAAGGATAGAATGTAAAGTTGAACAGCTGCACGAATGTTCTTTTTTTGTCATTTATACATATATAAAGGTTGAAATATAATTTTGCCATCAAAAAAAGAAAATCAGAGGCTAAATCAAGAGTAGAAGAAAAGTAATGGTATTTAAAAAAAATGGGAGCACAATTATCCTCCTGGTGTGAAACAGAAATCTATTATAGTTCTTTGTGCCTCAGCTTAATAACATAATAATCTGACGTAGTTAAAAGATATGGAAAGGAGTGGGAGATGGGCCTGATCATCTAGTTCAGTGCAGAGCAGGCCTCCTATGTACAGAGCTTTCTACAATGCTGTCTAGGAGTGGCTTGGTAAAAGACCAAAAGCATGTCTTCTTGAGGAACCCAGTAGCACTAGATCTTGTAGTGCTCTGATATATAGATTTCCACTATTTCCTGCCTCCTATACTTTCTTTTGGCGGTTAAGGCTTGTCCATTAAGGTCATAGCCCAGTAGGAAGGCAAGGGAGGGGACAGACCAGACCTCAAGATTACAGTGAAGTGTGAGAATTTGCATAGGAGAGAACCCTGGGATTTGGTGCTCACAGGTTGATTGAGAAGATGTTCAATCTCTGGGTGCCTACCTTTGATTGCTGTAGCCAGTTACCTTGTTGGCAGCCAAGACAGGTATAGCTTTTATTTCCCCTGCTTGTGCCATGTAACTATATAGTCACAGTTTATCCAAGCTTTGTACAAAATGCTATGCCACTCACCGGTAAACCTTTCACCTCATTCCCCTATCCACAAGTTAATGTAATTAGGAGCAACCATTTAGCTATGATGGAACCCTATCAATGTGAAAATTATGCAAGACATGATCTCCATACAGTTTGCATGTTCTCCCTGTGCTTGCGTGGGTTTCTTTTAGGTTCCCTACCACACTTCAGTGGCATGCTGATAGGTTAGAAGTCTCAATTGGCCCTAGTATGTATGTGAGATAGGGACCTTAGATTGTGCAGTATGATATCCATAAATTGTTGGCGCTATATAAATACCCGTAATAAATTAATAAAAAAAGCAGTATGACTGATAGTATGTAAGTTAACAAGTAATAATCCTGACTTTTTTTCTACTTTAAATTAGATCTAAACCCTAACTGTATGAAATTTACAATGTTACAGCGCTTTATTGACTTTATTTGTTTTATAAAATATTGGCTTCCCTATAGTGACAATGGTGGGCAGTGACTGTGCAATGCGTTTCTTTATGGCTGCTTGTAGTCTCCAGCAGAGGTGCCTGTGACAGGGTGACAACGCATACAAACAGAAGAAAAGCTGGCCGCACTCCAGATTCCACTGGAATCGTTTATTGAAGCTTGTACCACGTCACTGGTGTCCTGCCCAAGGTCCGCCCCACTGACGCATTTCACCCATTTAAGAGTTTAGTTGTATAGATGGAGGCAGACCAGGGTACGCTGCATGTTATACCATAAAGTTCATGGGCATGTCATTACATGGTAACATAATTAAAGGGGACCAGCATTATCAAAAGGGTGCCAACACAGGAACACAATTGGGAAACCGTTGTCACTCCGTAACATGACGTGGTTGAATAAAGGCCTTCATGGCTGGATAGCCAGGTAATATTGAAAGCTGAATATTTTAAAAATATTAAAAACATTACATTACAAACATTACATTGATGTGTTAAAGCTTTAATGAACTTTAATTGATTGGGTTTAGATCTACTTTAATCTTGCATGCATTTCTAGTAGAAGACATTTTAAAATTGCAATGCTGCAAATATACTGCTGAATTTTGAAATATCTAAGCCTTTTAGGTCGAACACACCAAGTGGTCTATTAAAAAGAAAATGCACTTTTCATACAATTTTCAAGTGGAAATATAAGTGAATTCTGGGTAAAAGATGTGTGAATCTTGTGTGAAAAGAATTATAATTAGACCCCTGGGCTGCATCTTAGTTGGCTTACTTACGTTTTCAATTAAATTTATTCAGAGTTCCTGAAAGGAGTGGAAGTTGAAATCATGAAATCAGTACTAATGGACCATGTGGCAAATGACTTCACTCCGCAATTAGTGCATTATGAAACAAGAAAGAAACTAAACTGAAAAGAAAATCTTCTTTATAATAGGTAAAGACAGACCTGGAGATAATGAGCAGAGGAGATGCATGACTGGGGAGGAATAGTCCCTGGAGAAGGGGTTAAATAGTGTGGATTAGTTGGTCCTAGCTGATTGGAGGTTGGTGTCGGGCGGGGAGAAGCCGCATGGGTTGGGACTGCAAGGGCTGATGTGTGTTCTTTCTGGAAAGTCGACGGAGGAAGCAGGTTGTCCCGCTCGCCCTACCCTAATTTTTGCGGTTGATGGCTGTTAAAATGTCCTTTTATGTCACGGCAGCTTGGCGGGTTAGGGGGTCTTTGGGGGTCTGAAAATGTGAGTCAGTTACAAAATGGGGGGCTATCAGCTGGTATGGTGCTTGGTGTCGGCATTTGTCGGGGGGCATGGCGCCTTCGAACTTGGGAGCAGTAAATGTCCTCGAGCTGGTTGGGGTGTGGCTAGGGACATGGGAGAAGTTTTAGTAGAGGCCTTATTTGAGCTGATGGGCACCCAAAGACCGCTTCTCAGATCCAACAGTCATTCAGATGATTTATTTGTGTGTTGTTTTTTTATTATTACTTTTAGTAACTGTTATTGTTGTTTTGGTTAAGAAAGGGCTGCTGTGGCCATTTAAATCCATGTCGTGCAGCCTGTGTGTTTATTGGGGGGGGGGGGGGTTGGTAGGGTGCTTCCCCCGTTGGTGGCAATATTTGTTGGGGGCCTGGCCCCTTGGAACTTGGGAGCAGTAATTGTCCTCAAGCTGGTTGGGGTGAGTTATAGTGGTTATAGTAGAGGCCTTATTTGGGTTGATGTGCAACACCAAAGACCCCTTCTTGGATTCAACATTCGTTCAGATTATTTATTTGTATTTTATTTTTGATTATTACTTTTGGTAACTGTTAACTGTTTTGGTTATTAAGGGGCTGCATTTAAATCCATGTTGCGCAGTCCGTGTGTTTATTGGGGGGGGGTTTAACAGAGGGATGTAATTGAAGAATCCATCAGTCATCATGTCTTTGAGATGCTTTTCATATATCACTTTTCGCTACAGTGAGCTTTCCCAGCAAATCTTGTACATTGTGAAATGCTGTCAGACTAAACATATGCTGTGTGCTACTTGTATTCATGGTTGGGTTTGTTTTTGTGAACTTTTTGTGTTGTCCCGAGTTTTAGCAAATATTATTGTGGTAGAAATGTTGTTTATATGAAGTTTATTTATTTGTTTTTGTTGCTATTTTAGGTTTATTGCAAAACCATGTGCTTTGGCTCTGAAAATACAAGCCAATGGACCACAAAAGGCCCAGCACAACGCCATACTGGAAAAAGTCTTCACTGCAATTACAAAGGTACCGTGCCACAAAAAAACCCACTATATTAACCTTTGATCAACAATTAAAAGTAAGATCCACATTTAAAAAAAAAATAAAAATAAATGCACACACATTTATAAAACAAAAAAAATGCATAATTTTTTTTTTTTTTTGCATTTTACCCAGAAAAGCATTGCAAAAGTGATCAGTGGTGCAATGCTCTGGCTCCTGCATGTTCTCCCTTTCGTCTATGTCCATACCAAGGTATGGACATTCGGTAACATGGACAGGAGGAAGAATGAATGGACTACACTGGCAGTGACGTGTGGGCACAGCCACGCACAACTGCGTCATTTTCAAAAATCAACAGCAGCCTGCGAGGAGAAGAGCCTCACGATTTAGGTAAGTGTGTTTGGGGGAGTGGGCGTCCGTAGGGTGGGGTGGGGGTGGGTGGCTAAGTAACCATGTTTTATGTTACACCCTGAATTTGGCTGTAACATGAAACATGGCCTGAAAGATAACCTTAACCTTTAAAGCAGGGCTACCATCAACAGAAGTTCCCCTGACCATGTCCACTTCTTCCTCACCCACCAAATGGCTGGCACTACATTTGCTCATGCAACATGAAGGGTCGTACACAACCATGCAAATACTAATGCCTTCCCAGGCGCCTTTGTAATATTGGTTGTGTTCACATATGTATCATACAACTCAGATTGCCCATTTGGGTCTTTCCATGTGTGACCAGCCAGTGTAGAAACCCATCCCACTCACACAGCTTTGCCCCCTTGCTACATTTCAGCTCTTGCCTTGCTAAGGACTTAAGAACAGTTGTTTTGTAGGTAGTGTATGTTGCTGTTGTATATGCGAGAAATGTATTTGTGCAGATTTGGGAAGGTACTGGTAGGTCTGTGTTACATGTATAAGAGTTGTATACTGTTTTCATAAGCAGTATAATGTACCACCTGCAGTCCATTGGCCTTTCAAAGAGTAATCTAAAAAGTTCCATAACCCTTCTCACCAAATCAGAATGAATCTCATTAGATGGCTTTGAACTGATGAAGGGTCTGATGCCTTACTATAGGATACTGTACTTTGTGTGTTGTAATTGCTTTATGCATGGGCTTACTGATGTTTCAGGTGTTGCAGTCCAGCAGCATTTTATTTTTGAAGAAAAATACTATTTCTAATACGAGAGTCCCTAATGTTTCTAAGCAAAAGGCTAGTTCACTGTTCCTCAGATCTTAATGGGACTAGACTGCAGCCAGTGGAAGTAGAAAATACCTGGACATCATTGGTCACTGGAAGTAAATAAAATGCTCCAGGTATGGTGGTCAGTGGAAGGGAAAATTGCCCCAGAGTTGGTGAGCAGAGGTGGTAATAAATGGCCCAGTGCCTGTGGTGAATAGGAGGAATAGTGCACCATTGCTGGTGTCAGTAACAGGAATAGTGCCCATTGTTAGTGTCTGTGGAAAAAATAGTGCCCCATCATTGGTATAATGAGAGGTATATTGCCCCATTGTTAATGTCAATAGGAGAAATAGTGCCCCACAGTTATTGTAAATAGGGGAAATAGTGTCACATCATTGGAGTCACTGGGAGTAACTGTGCCATTGGGGACCCAGCTTCTTGGTGGGGCAGGACAGTCGGAGGTGCTGAGTGGAGAGCCACACCCTGTCCCCACTCTTGTACCGGCGATCGGCCTGCACCTTTTGTCATTGTTGGGCGTCTCGGAGCTGCTGCGTGAGGGTACACCGCAGCTCCCGGAGGTGCCGGAGCCGCTGGGCTACCTCTGGCACTGGAGCATCGACAGGCACGTCCGGAAGGGTCAGGGGATGATAGCCGTAGTTGGCGTAGAACGGGGAGAGGCCCGTGGATGAGTGTTGCTGGTTATTGTAGGTGAACTCAGCCAAGGGAAGATGGCTCATCCAATCGTCCTGTAGATAGGAGGTATAGCATCGGAGATACTGTTCTAGTGTCTGGTTGGTCCTCTCGGTTTGCCCGTTGGTCTGTGGTGGTACGCGGAGGACAGGCTGCGGGTGATGTGGAGACCCCGACAGAAGTGGGTCCAGAAGCGGGACGTAAACTGGGAGCCCCTGTCCGAGACTGTGGTGACCGGGAGCCTGTGTAGCCGGAACACGTGCTGCAGAAAGAGGCAGGAGGTCCGCTGAGCTGTAGGGAGGCCAGAAGTGGGGATAAAGTGGGCCATTTTTGTACACCGGTCCACCACTACCATGATGGTGGTGCAGGTCTGTGAGGGGGGTAGGTGCACAATGAAATCCATCGCAATGTCTCTCCAGGGTGCCGAAGGTACCGGCAAGGGTTGCAATAAGCCGGCAGGTTCGGTGGTCGGTTGTTTGTGGAGCGCACAGACGGAACAGGACTCCACGTAGGAGTGCACGTCCGCCGCTAAAGTAGGCCACCAGAATTGGCGTAGGATGTACTCCTTGGTGTTGCGTTGGCCCCTGTGACCGGCTGTGGGATGGTCATGGTAATGCTGTAAAACTGGTACACGCTGGGATGCAGGAACATAGATCCGCTGCTGGTGATAGCGTAGCCCCTGTTTCAACGGCAGGTGGGCGGCCTCCTCCGGGACCAGCGTACTGGCCCTCTGGATTTCCTTGATTAGGGAGTGCTGGGTGGTCATGAAGTACGCTGCTGGCAGGATGGCCTCTGGAGGCGCAGGTCCGGTCTCAGAGGCATGCATACGGGACAGGGCGTCGGCCTTGCCGTTCTTGGATCCGGGGCGGTAGGTTATCTGTAGAAGGAAGCGAGTGAAGAAGAGGGCCCACCGGGCTTGCCGGGGTCTCAGGCGCTTAGCGCTGCGGAGATATTCGAGGTTACGGTGGTCCGTGTAGACCACCACGGGGTTCTCCGCTCCCTCCAACAAATGCCTCCATTCCTCCAAGGCAGTCTTGATGGCGAGCAGCTCCCTCTCGCCCACGTCGTAGTTGCGCTCAGCCTGGGTGAGTTTGCGGGAGTAGAAGGCAACCGGGTGCAACAGCTGTCTCTCCCCTTGGTGCTGAGAGAGAACGGCTCCAACCGCCCCTTCGGAGGCGTCGGTCTCCAGGTAGAACGGAAGAGCGATGTTCGGCTGTGCCAGGACAGGGCCTTGGGTGAACAAGTGCTTGAGGCGCTGGAACGCCTGATGGGCCTCAGGGGTCCATGTGAATGACGTGCCGCTCTTGGTTAATGCTGTGATGGGGGCACAGATGGATGAAAAGCCACGGATGAACCGCCTGTAAAAGTTGGCGAAGCCAATAAATTGTTGGACCATCCGTCGGTTGTGGGGGACGGGCCACTCCAAGACGGCCTGAATTTTCTTAGGGTCAATCTCCACGCGTCCTGGGCATAGGATGTAGCCCAGGAACTCGATGGACGTGGCATCGAAGGTGCTCTTCTCAAGCTTCCCGTACAACTGGTGGGTCCGGAGATGGTGGAGCACCGCTTTGATGTGCTTCTCATGCTGCATCAGTGTCTGGGAGAAGACGAGTATGTTGTCAAGGTACACAACGACGTGGGTATCTAGGAGGTCCCGGAAGACATCGTTCACAAAACACTGGAAGGTAGCAGGGGCATTACAGAGCCCGAAGGGCATCACGAGATACTCAAAGTGCCCAAACCGTGAGCGAAAGGCCGTCTTCGGAAGCGGAAGGGGATCCAGTCGTCGTGCCGGTGGGGGTGGTGCCGACTGCCTCTCCTGTCGCCTCTCGCGGAAGCGTCGGTCCAGGTGAGTCACCGAGTCCATCAGGGCCTCCAAGGTACATGGTACACCGATCTTTCAGGTGCTCCGACAACCCGATCCGGAATTGGTCCACCAGTGCCACATCATTGAGACCAGTATCTGGAGCGGTCTCCCGGAACTCAGCGATATAGTCCTCCACCGGTCGTCTGCCTAGGCGGAGGGTACGCAAGGTGCCTCTGGCGGTCGAGGCACGTAGCGGGTCATCGTAGAGCCGCTGCATGGCGGCGACAAAGGACTCCCAGGTTGTAAGCACCGGGTCGTTGGCCTGCAGCAACTGATGTGCCCACATCTGGGGAGGTCCTGAAAGCAGAGAAATAGATGTGCGTACCTTGATGTAATCGGTGGGGTACGTGCGGGGTTTCAGGACGAAGAAGAGTTCACAGGAGATGATGAAGGAGCGGTACTTCTTCCGATCGCCAGAAAACCGCTCTGGGAGGCCCACCGTCGGCTCACTGGTAACCAGTTCTACGGTGTGTGCCGGAGTGGGAGTAGGTGAGGGCGGCAGCGCGGTGGCTTCCGCGTTGCGTCGCTCCTGTGCGACCACCCTCTGGAACAGATGCTCGTGGCTGGCTTGCATCTCCTGGAATGCCCGTGTCATCAGGCTCAGCTGTTCGCCGAGGGTCGTGATAGCCTCAGCCGCTCCTGCGGGTTCCATGGTAATGGCTGAGTCAGGCATCAGGTGCGTCCGCGGGCGAGCAGCACAGAGGGAACCCGCTGGCAGGAAGCAGCCGGAAGGGTCCGAAGGCAAGGTAACCAGGGGGCAATCCAAAGAGGTAGTCGAGGGTAATCCTAAGTCGAGGCAGGCAGCAGAGGGTCAGAAACGATAGGCGGTCCAAGGTTGGTACACGGGAGGTCAGCAGAGGGTTCAGGAAACAGGCAACAAGGCACATAGGAGGGGAGCTTCGTATGTCACACCATGAGGTGGAATAACTCAGCAATAAGCCAGAGCTCAGGCCAGGTTTTTATAGCTAGGGGAGTTAGGACCACCCCCCGGTCACCGAGGCAACCAGGAGGCTTCCTTCCTCGGGAACCAATGGCAGGCGAGAGAGATGGAAGGTGTGTACAGGGAACCTCCCCCAGCAAGGCTCACACCTGATGCCTAATGGAGTAGGAGTGCTACACTGCGTACCAAGCATGCGCAACCGCCGTGCGACTCGAGCATGCGTACCCGCAACCCGGGCACCAGGAGTTCTGCCAAGCTGAGGGGAAACCCGTGCCCTGCACCGTGCCCCCCGAGCAGGGGCAACACCCCCTGCTTCCTGACACATGAGGACTAGTTGAAGGCAAGCAAGAGCCACAATCAGGCTGTGGGCTGCAGTTTGGTACCACTGGTCTAATGACTATGGTCTCTTTTTTCAGGTTGAATTGAGTCTCCATGATAAAGATACAATGTGTGATCATGAACCTTTTATATATTCTTTTCTTTGAAGCTTCATGCTTTTTAGGCACTGAGATGATTATCTAATATATCAGTAAATTATAATGCATTTTGAACATCAGTATTGATCTATGTACTGCCTTAGTTAATAAGGCTGAAATGAACTTAGATGGTCCTTGCGTGATACTTGCCATTTTCTCAGGTTTGATTAAAAAGTGTGTTGCCTAATAAGCTCTACACGGCTCAGTAGGCACCCTTGGGCCATCACTATAAGGAAAAGAAAAAGCCATCAGTTAGATCAGAAACTCACAGGGTTATTCACAAAAGGGTGAGAAGTATGGAGAATGCAGGAGAAGGGAACAATCTAGGACAACATAGCTGAACTGGAAAGTGAGCTGAATTGGAGAATTTTTCCAAATCAGCTATTTTGGCCTAGACTGTTCACTTCTCCTGCCTTCTCCAAACTCTTCACCCTTTTGTGAATAACCCTGTTACAGCTGATAGACACTTGATTTAAATATATTGTCTTTTATTACAGCATCCAGATGAAAAGAGATTGGAAGGTCTTTCAAAGCAGCTGGACTGGGATGTGCGCAGTATTCAACGATGGTTCAGGCAGAGAAGAAATCAAGAGAAGCCAAGTACATTAACACGTTTCTGTGAAAGCATGTGAGTAGATGTTTTTCAATTGTAGTTTTAAGTGTTTTTCCCCTTCCGCAAGAAAATTATTCTCCCTGAACCAAGACACAAACTGTCAGGCATTTCCTAATTCAAGTGCTCCAAATTGTTTGATCAGACATTTGGTTGTGGTGTTCCAAGTGGAGAGACTTCAAAGGAATATGTGTTCCAGTTTTATGTGGAAACTGGACAGCCAACTCTAAACTAATAAAGGATCAATTCTGGTTGGCTGCCAAAGATTACTGCTGACCATTGCTCTTTGTACTGTCTTACACAGGCCCAATGAGTGTATCTTTATGGATTTCTGGAAACATTACTACATTTTATGGTAACATAAGTCTAGTAATAAGTTAATGGAAGAGCTTCCGGCAACTGTGAAAAGTTTTTAGTCTAGTCCATCTATGCTGTATATTCTCTCGACAACTGGTATTATTATTTTGTACAATGTGTGGAATTATTTTTGCTTGTTAGTGTGGCTCTTTTGTGTTCCCAGTCAGTCATTTGGGCTCCTTCCAGATGGAAATCTCTAGGAGATGTCCAGCCTTCAGCAGGAGTCCACAGACGGTTTCTGCCTCCCTCCCAGCCTTGACTTATTGGTGACAGCTGATGTGCATGGAGGTAGCAGGTTGAGAGGCAATCATGATCTGTAATCAAACGATAGTCAAGGCGGACATGGTTTAGACAGAATTGTAATAGAATGGCAATAATTATTACAGAACAGGGTACTGAACTGCTACAAAGAGCTAGAAGAAACCCTTTTGCTTGGATATTCTTTGCTGTTTGGTGACATCAGGGGAACAGATAAGCGCGCCATGGTTGCATTTTCTGTTTTGGCTATTGGATGGCAAAGAGGATGTGAGATAGTGTAGGTGTTTAGACAGCATAGCTGGTCATGGAGAGTTCAGATGTGTGCCAATAGGCAGAGCTGAGATTAGAGATATCATTGCATCACAGAAACTCTGGTCTTCAGGATAATGAAGTCATATTATAAACACTGATGGAGCCAATTGCTGGCTAAAGACGAATTTACACATACATAGAGGCCGCTACACTTTGTTGATACAGTTTTTATAATATTTTTACTAAACGCATTTTCAAAATTACATGCCAATAAAAATGATTGCCCATGGATATTTGGGGATCCCAATTTTATGAGACCCTTTGGAAATTATTTTGGAAATATCTGTATTGTAAGTCTGACAACCCATACCCAAGGTTTGTACCAGGGTTATATTTTTTTTTCATTTTTGATAGATGGGGAAAATTGGGTTATTGCTCATTGATGGAAATTCAATTTAGGAAACTTATAGAAAACCTCTGTGTTTTCTGATATTTTTTAAATCTTTTAGTTAAAGATTAATATTTAAGTAAAAAGTTAATAGTAAGTAAAAGTTAAATAAGATAAGATCAGTTAAAAATGTATTTAATAAGAAATGAAAGAACGTTTTTTTTTCTGAGGTGGGAGATGTAGAGGAATAAATAGAGGATTGGTTAATGAAGGTTTGTAAAACATTCTATGGGAAGGAAACCCAAAGAAGTATATTTGATCAACAGAGCTTTCATTTTTCATGTGAGATATTGGAAATTGAAGGGCGAGGGCAAGTCTCATTACTTGAAATGTGGTGCTCTTTTTCCAATTCTAAATCATATGTTATATTGCTGTGGAAAGGTTAAGAGGCTATGGAATAGAATTGCAAAATGGATAAGTGGGGAGACATATAAACTTGGCATCTAGAACAATTTTATTTTTATCAAGCTCCAGAAATTGTAACTTGTCAATATTAATAATATTGATAAAAATAAAATAATTGTTCAGAAAAGATAATGGATGGTGGGAAGGTTACCTCAAATAAGTAACATTTTGAAACAGAACTTACATTTTTGTAAGGGGACCTTTATGGGTCTCTGGGAACTAGACCTCGGCGAAAAAGAGTTCATTTGAAAGTCCTTCAGCAAAATATAGAGATACATTTCCAGTAGTTAGACAGGTTTCCAGGTCACAACAAGTTCAAACGAATCACATACTAGCACAGGAACAAGGGGAGACTGACGATAATCCAGCAATTTGGTAGTGACCAGACTGGGCTTATATAGGGAAGTGATGATTGAAATATAGGTCACTTCCTGGCCGTTTTCCCGCCCTGCTGTACCAGGTCTTCTGTGCATGCGCGGGTTGGCGCAATGACGTGTCGTTCCGTTTCGTGCGGCAATGTGCCGTTTGGCGCATGCGCAGTTAGCACTGGACTCTTACACTGATTCTCCTGCTCCTCGGCCGCTACAGCTACAGAACGGCTGAGGGGGGAGAACTGTATGAGTGATCACTGCTGCAGCGGCCTTTTTTAAGTGGTTTCCCCCTTGGATCCGCCACTGCTCCTGCTGGCGGCGCCCCCCCCATGATGCCGCGTCGGGGCACATGCCCCCCGTCCCCCTAGGTTTGGCACTGGTTACACCCTTGTATAGAAATGAAATATTATAAAAGTTAACTCATATTTTAAATCACATACCTTAAATGAAAACTAATTACTTCTGTCTCAGCTTGGGCCAGGCCCAGTTTTAATTTAATTAAATGATAAAAGTTGCTGCATATGGCTGCCAATGCACAGAAGCATTCATTCAGACATAATGTGAAGTTAGTAATTGGTTCTGCGCATCAGATAGGACCATATTATTAAAAGCAGATGGCATGTCCAGTTTTATAGCATATTTGGTGTGATGGAGTACATTGTTAATTAAATAACATGACACACCATTGATATAATGTCCTTATTTATTAGGCTGTACTGCCAGCTCAGATGGTGCGGTTGGAGTACTGCTAACTGGAGCCTTTAAAGTTTCCAGCAATTTGCTCTAAATATTCATAACATTATTGCAGACTTCAGTCATTAAAGGCAGTCATTTAAGAGGCGTTAGCAGACATGCAGTAATCTTTCCATCATGATTATCATATGATTAGAAATATATTTTTGTAAATGGCAATTTACAAATTGATCCATAGGACCTGTCAATTATAGCCTCCTGCTCCCCCACCCCCACCCCCTTCAAGAAAGTTTTTCTTTTAAATTGAGAATTGAGGGATTCTAAGCATACTTACTCTTTAAGGGACAGGCTAAGGATTCCAGCCTCATTCTGAGCTGCTGTTAAATTTACCCATGCAGTAGGATTCCCCCTTCCCCTATGGGTTAAATGTTCATTTTGGCTAGGGGGAAATGGAATAAATCAAAATACGTACCATATTCATCAGTCCTGCAGGCTTCCTCCTGTTTGTTTGACAGCTCTCCTGAAGAAGCTGCACTCTGCTTCCTAGCCAGTCACAGCTCTCTGACGCCATCATGTACAATGAAGGACTAGCAGTCCAGCATTATATGTGAGGATGGCAAAGGGCCCACCAACATCTTGGGAATTTCCAGATGGCAGTGTAGAGCAGTGGCTGCCGGGAGTGCAATGAATATAGTAAGTATTGGTACTTATTCCTTTCCCCTATAGCAAACTACCATTTACTCATGCATTGACGAGGACCACCCCACTGCATGGGTAAATTTAACAGCAACCTGAAGTCGGGTTGTAAGTGTTTAATGTACCGGAAGGTGGGGAGGTGAGTTTGTTCTGTTAGGGGAGGATGAAATGTTTTTTTTGGGGGGGGAGTATAGCGCATACTTTATTAGTTAGTAAAAAATGAGGGCAGCTATAGTAATAATGCTAGTTCTCAATGTGGGAACCCTGGTGCTGATAAATGTGTGCATTTGATTTAAAAAAGGCGGGCACATATTCCTTTCTGTATGCTTACTTAATACATGGTATGAATTTGAAAATCAAGATTTTATGTAAATGAAGGGCTGCTATTGAAGTGAATGGATGTATGATTAGTAGAGCCATGGTACAGTCACTTCAGTTCATATTATCATCAGTAAGCCAGCAAAGATCTGAGAAATTGAAGATAAGTGTCTTTACATCAGGACTGGATAAACCCCATTGACTTTCAATGGAACCTGCATTGCACAGCTAAATAGTGTCAAATGTCTCTTCAAGCAGAGACGGAGGCTGTTCAAATGAAAATGGGTCTTTAACGAAAGCACAAATTAAAGTTTTCACTAAAAAAGCAAATTGCTATTTTTTGTGTGGTGTGGCCCTGCCAGTTGATTAGAACAACAATGAACGTTGCTTTTATATTACTATAGAAATCTACAGTTTTGCTCAGCAGCATAGTCAATTTAATAGCAAGGTTACATAGACAGTAAGCTAAGACCTACTAGGCAAGTGTGTGGGGGAATTTTGATTATTTAAATGAAACACAAATCATCTGCCATCCACATATGTTACAAAAAAAGGGTAAAATAATCAAAAAACTTAAAGCAGGAAACAAAAGGGTATAATAATAATAATGTCTTTATAAATATTTTCATGTTTTCTCTGTCTTTAAGTTGCATGATGATATAACTAGCTGAGCTTGTATATTTGTAGTCAAGCCCACCCTTTTCTGTTATTATTATTATTATTATTATTATTATTAATAATCATTTAATTTGTTATTGTACTTCTTAATAAATGTGTGTAATATTTTTTCACAGGTGGAAATTTACATTCAACCTTTATATCTTTACATATGGGATCAGATATCTGAAAAAGGTAGGTACATTTTTATAGCTTTGGTTAATATGCATTGAGGTTTATTTGGTGCAATATAGCAAGCATTCCTAATTTTTCTTTCAGGGCTTACTTAGAAATACTATGCTAATGTTTAGAATCGACTTCCGTAAGAGCAGCCAATCAAATCTGAATACTTTAATCGACTAAACTCAGATAACACACATTGAGGGGTCGAGTAAAATATTAGAATGAAAGCAACCCACACCACTCGAATTATGTAGAGTCTAATACCAAATATAGTCTTAGGGTCTTCTGCCTTTCCTGTCGTAGGGTCAGGGCTGTCTGGGGCAAAATTTGGGTGTACAAAGCAAACCAGCATCTTGGCTCCGAGACTTCCAGCCTCAGTCTGCATGAATCTCCTAGAGATTCATGATAGTATCTGGAGCCTAATATCCCAGGAGGAATCCTTGCTCCAGTTCCCACGCTCTCAGTCTTCATTACTTTATTATTTTATTAGGAATCATTGTTGTTTCAATTATGTTTGAAGCTTGGTTATACATAAAGTTAATGTTTTTGTGAAATAATTAATCATTGTGGTCATGGGAACCAGAATCTCCCCAAATCTCGAGCTCAAGTAACTATTATGGTTCTCTATGGGATTTATGCTTTCTGTGCCTATAAGCTACTAAATGAAGATGTGAAAGAGGAGACTCAAAATGGTGCAGGGAAGACTGAAGGCTGCCGTGAATTACATTGTAACTTTTTACAATGAAGTGGTGAATAGGGAATGGGAATCAGTTTTTTTCCCCAGAATAATTTTAATAATAACAATAATAATACATTTATTTAAAAATGTTATTAATTTAACTCTTTTGAACCATTCCCCTAGATAATCAAGGCAGTTGGTAGCAGGATCATCTTTTTTTTAAACTCTGCTTTTTGTGAGCAGTTTCACAGTGTTAGCTTGACAGCTCCGGGCAACGCCACAGACAGGGCCGTCCTTATAATGAGGCATCTCTTTGGGTCACGTGGAGAGCAGCATATCCACTCAGCTGCACAATGTTTGAAGTGGGCCTGTCACCCCCTTTCCAGCCAAAGCGTCCCAAATTGCTGAGAGCCAGGTGGGGAGATGTGTAAGGGTCAGGGTCATACACATCTCCCTGCCCCGCTCTTAGCAACTTGGGATGCTCTGGCCAGCGTCCTGCTCAGCTCAGAGAGTCCCACTCAGCTTCTGGCAACCAGTGATGTCACTAGTTGCCAGGAGCTGAGCGGGACTCTCTGACCAGCATCATGCCCCCCTGGTTAGTGTGCACCACCAGCATCCGCTTCAACCGCCTTGTTGCCCCCGGGCTAGGGTCGGCCCCTGGCCATAGAGCCTAATAAGCCTGGTTAGCTTGGCTCACATTCTTGCCCCTAATTCTGTCGGTGACCTGCTTTGCGGGTGATTGCAAGAAGCTCATGTAAGACTTAATCCAGGTACTTTCACTACCTGTATTTAAAAATACATTTAATGATTTTAAGAAATACACGTTTGGGTTAAATATAGATTTTTGTAAACCGCATTATTTATTGCATTTATTTAATATAAAGCTGTTTTTTGTTGCTGTATATTTGAGTTGTAGAGGTTAGAATAAAATAGGACTGCAATGCTGGAAAGATAAAATTGAAGTCAGCTGTTGCATTTTATTATTCTTTCTTGATACAAAGTTGCCTAGCAACTATTCCACTTCTTACATTTTGAAAAGGTCTAAAATAATATATAAAAATACTCTATAAAATACCCGCATTTAACTATTTTCTCCTGATTAGCTGAACATCATAGCAACTTCACTCTTGTTTATGCAGAAAGACCGTATTCCTGAGAGCTTTATCTCAAATATTTAGCTCTTATTTGTGTTTATGAAGTTATCTCTTTAGAGCTAGATTGCCCAAAACTGATACTTCAATAGTAGGGAAACGATGGAGAGTTAAATCACTTAACGATTATTCACATCTCCATGAGTTTCTGCTGGCCAAATTTTTTTTATCTGAAATCCCAGGCATGCATGCTTGCTTTCACTGGATTCAGACAATCCTACTCTGTGTGTTGGACGTTCACTTTATTTTATATAATAGCAAATGCAAGAGGGGAAGTGAGACTACCTCATAACTGAGCTCTAGGAAAACTCCTAAATGCACAGATGGAATACGTATACGTATATATATATACTGTTAGCTGTTTTACCTGCTAAAGGATTTGTGTTTCTGCCCATCCAGCCCTGAGATTTACACAGTTCTGCCACACAACTCAGCCCAGTCTAGCAGGGGAGGGGGCCTGATCTTTCTCTGCTGCAGTTTCACTTTCACTTATAGGTCACCTTCCATTCCAACCCTTACTCCTCTTTTTGTAATTGGACAGTGGAAGGAGAATCAGCATGCTGATAAGCTCATCACTCTGCTCTCTCCCACTTGTCAGCATTCTCTTTGCACTACATCATGCCTGATTAACTCCTTGTGCTGCTTCTCCCTTCCCTTTATGATCTCTGCTGTACAGACTGTACAATAGACGTTAAGAGGGTGATACCAAATGTAGATTGAATTATGTATTAATGAATATTAAGGTAATGTATCCAACATTACTTTTCCTTAAGGCTGGGTTCACACCTGGGCGTACCATAGGCGTGTTTTTTCTGTTCGTTTTTCAGCACGTTTTTTTTTGTTCAGTGAAACGATAATTCGACGCTCGTTTTTATACCTCCCTGGCGGTATGATTATTTTTTTTTTCCTTTATTTTCTCTATCTTTTTTTTTTTTTTT
>NW_017307474.1:463777-473102 GCF_000935625.1 Nanorana parkeri | reverse complement strand
TGTGGCTTGGGGTTACCACTTTGTTAACCCCGAGCCACACTCGGGAATACCGGTGGATACGCGCGGAAAAAACGCCCCAAAGAAGCTCCTGTACTTGTTTGGGCGCAGGGCGTTTTTCTCCAAAATATTTCTTTATTAGTTTTTCAAATTTCACATATCATGCAAATACAAATAACAAACAGAATTCATTCCCTGACACTTGACGTAATACATATATTCAGAAACATCTCAGTTGTTTTGTGTAGTTTCCTCTACATTCATACTTCCATTTAACATATAAGTAACGCGTAGCGCTACAACCCTAACACCCTTTCTCCCTCCCCCCCAGACCAGACATTCCCACACATGCAAAGAGGTATTGTAGATATAGTTAATCGTTTGGTTAAAAAAAACGGAAAAAAAAAAAGTCAAAAAAAAAGAAAGGAAATATCAAATCAAATTAAATATCAAATCGAAATAGGAATAAACCAGCGGCAGACTTATTCGAGATTGACCCCTATAAATATCTGAGAATCTCTTGTGAGCTCATGTAATCCCTCCATGGGCTCCACCTCTCTCCAAATATCGTGTGTCTATTATATGAGCGGGCTATGAGCTCTTCAGATCGCATCACGTTATTTAGTTCTTCCACCCATTCCCATATCTGGGGAGAGCTGGTTGACTTCCAATGTCTGGGTATTACTGCCCTTGCAGCTGCCAAGATCGGGCCTAATAGGCTTTTTTTCATTACAGCGGATGAGCCATGGTGTAGAGACAACAGAGCCACCTCAGGTGTCTCCAAACCATGGAGTCCCGTTAGCTCTTGCGCTATATCCAAAATTGATTTCCAGTAAGATCTTATCGTATAGTACTACGCTGTATTCCCGAGTGTGGCTCGGGGTTACCACTTTGTTAACCCCGAGCCACACTCGGGAATACCAGTGGATACGCGCGGAAAAAACACCCCGAAGAAGCTCCTGTACTTGTTTGAGCGCAGGGCGTTTTTCAGTGTGTTTCCACGGGCTGAAATACGCCCAGGTGGGAACCGTCCCCATAGGAAAATATGGGATTTCACTGTTTGAGCGTTTTTCAGCACTTCGATCAGTGCAGAAAAACGCCCAGGTGTGAACCAGCACTAAAGCTGAACTCCAGGCAGATATAAAGGCTGCACTACTGTGTTCAAAAGTATCCTTAAATATAAATGAGAATAACCCCCTTCAAAAGGTGAGAGGACTTCTGTGTGTCTTTCTTGGCTGGCCTGTTGGGCTTTAATGGCATTTGCAGTATGACATTCATTTATGAGAGGCACACACAGGAACTAGTGTTTCCTAAGGTAGGAAGCCATTTCTTATAAGTGTTCTAATGATGTAGTGTTAAAATGTAATATGGTATCCAGGAGCATTTATACATTATCCTGAGACAAAACAAGAAGTGCTGCAGTACCTTCCCTGGTGGTAAAGCTCAACTCTGGACTAAACATATGTTGTTTTGGTTCTGGTTAGAATTGGGGGGGAGGGGGGTATGCCAGACTTTTATAGCCATCTTTGCTCCTCTACAGAGATAAAGGTGTACAGTTCAGAGATGCTGATTCTAAGGGTAAGGGGGTTATTCACTAATGAGTCAAAGGATCCAACCGTAGCTTCGACCAAAGGCAGCCTAAGGCAGCTGATGTACGGCTGATTTTAGCAGATGTATGGCTGAAATCAGCCGTGCAAAGGTGAAGTGAATAGCCAAACAGTGTTCGGCTCACTTCACTTCGGCTCGGTTACTGTATCGGCTGCCTTTGGCAGCTTTGTTAAAAAAAAAAAAAAAAAGGGCCATTCTGCCCCTAGAGGGCGCTACCTAAGACAAAATTCTTTCTTTTTCTTATTTATTTATTACAGGTATTTATATAGCGCTGACAATTTAGGCAGAGCTTTACATAGTTGCACATTCACATCCCTCCCTGCCCTCAAGGAGCTTACAATCTAAGGTCCCTATCTCACAGGCATACATATGAGGGCCAATTTAGGAGCCAATTAACCTACCAGCATGTCTTTGGAGTGTGGTCGGAAACCGGAGTACCTGGATGAAACCTATGCAAGCACAGGGAGCACATGCAAACTTATTTTCTTCTTATAGAAATGGTCCTGGTTGTGTCCAGTTTTTGTTTTTTCCTTTATATTTTCTTAAATTATAGACCAAAATAAATGATATAGCTAAAAATAGAGTAGAACTTGTTATTTTAGAGATTTTTGATACAGGGTTGCTATAGAGGCAACTACTGTTGAAAGTGTCAGCTCTGTGCCAACAAACTATTGTTCTTGTCAAAACAGTCTTGTGAGCTAGGTTCAGCCAAAATGCCAGGAGAAGGATTTCATGCTTATTCAGCACTGCTTCTCTCTTCCCGCATGGACATTGTGCTGTATCCAAATGAACAACTAAATCAGCCTTCCTGCATATTTTAAACATTCATATTCGCCAAACAAAACTCCATGTGCCCATAATGAGACTGTCCGGGACTGATATATGCAAATGTGATACATGCAGACAATTGGTCATTAGGTAGGGCTAGCCTTAGTGTGATATTAATTATATCTAATATATACAGAATTCATTATGGTGTTTGGAGCTAAGGGTTACGATTATCCAGACACTAATGAGTAATGCTCTAGCTGCTCGACTGTTTATCTTTTGGATCTATACATATCATACATGGCTTAGCTTCCACCTTCATTTCTACCCTTTTGTTCATCTGAATCACATTCTCACTTCATAGCTGTTGTAAAACAACAAAAAGATTACTGTACTATTTGCAGTACTTGAAAGTGTATTTCTACTTTTGCAGTTACATTTGAGAACACCCCTCTATATAATGTGTTCACATTCACGTAACATAACAACAACAAAAAATGTCTTACCTTTCAGTTGTTTTGTTGCAGCAGGCAACATGGCTGAAAGACTTAAGACTGAAATGTGTGGATTGCGTTTTTTCTCATTAACTTCATTAATATACAATGCAAACCCCTCACCCCTCACAACCCCCCCTAACATTACAAAGGAGAAGCCAAGAGGATATTTTAACTCTTAAGAAACCAAGAAACTCTAACGCAATTAAAAGCAATTTATCCACTTGAAGACCAGATGTTTACACCCCCTTCTTGGCCAGGCCATTTTTCAGTGTTCAGCGCTGCAGTACTTTGACTGACATTTATTCCGTCATGCAACGCTGTACTGAAATGAATTTTATACCATTTTGTGGGGACAGATAGAGCTTTCTTTTGGTGGTATTTAATCACCACTGCGGGTTTTTATTTTTTATTATATTAAGGAAACATTACTGAAAATTTTGAAAAAAATTATGTTATAATACATTTATTCTTACCCAATTTTTTGGTAAAATATAAAAGACGGGGTCACGTCGGGTAAATAGACACCAAACATGTCAAGCTTTAAAATTGTGCGAACCCGCGAAAGCGCAAAAAACTGACCAAAATTGACCATAAGCGACGCTATAAAAGCTTTTACCGCGAATCAGTTTAGTGTTATCAGTGACTGATGGCCCTAGAACTATTGCTCTCACTGCAATGTTCGCAGCGATATGTAATAACATGTGCAGCGTAATGGGCTCAGTCGTCATTTATGCACATATACGCACCCAACGCATGTTTGCATGCGTGTATTTGGGGGTGAGGACTTTAAAATTTTTTTTTTTTTTAATTATTTTTCATGTGTGACTTTACTACTGTTTTTTTTTCACTTAACTTTATTGTTATCACATAGGGGGCTAAGAAACCCCCCTATGGGATAGCAAAGAGGATATGACAGGTACCCCTAATGTCATCTAGGGACCTCCAAAGAAGCTGATGAAGCAGATATATAGATATAAATATATATAATCTCAATCTTATAATATCTATAATCTATAAGAAAGGTACAGATTTATATATATTATATATACTTTAATATCATTTATATTAACAGTAGAAAAGTGGAGCAGCTTTCCATTTATCAGTCAAGTTGCAATGTTCAAATAAAACAAGATATCTTATTTGGGCAAATCAGATCTTAACTCTTGCAGTGGGTCTACCCCTGCACTACAAGGGTTAAAGGAGAACTATGGGGTACGTGCTTTTCCCCATAGTTCTCCTAAGGGTCACGGGAGCACACAAACTAGCGTTCTCCCGTGACCCAAAGCTCAGTATACCGCGAGCTATACTGAGACTGCCACAGCTGCGACGGTTCCCCACATTACTGTCGAGATCCACCCAGCTGCGTCGGCTCGAACTATGAGGATGAGTTCTCCTTGAAGTGCTTGGTCTAGGGAGCTAACATAAAGATATACTCACCAGAACCACGATCCCTGCTGGCTCCTAGACTGGTTCCTTCAGCCTCTCTCTCCCCCGCTCGAGTGGTCTAAGGTCCAGTGAGTCATCGTGTCCAATACAGTGTAGAGGACGTGAGGTCACTGAGGGACAGGGGGGAGCTGAAGGTACCAGCCTAGGAGTCAGCCAGCATTGGGGTTCTTTATAAAAAGTTCTAAAGCCAAAAGAAAAAGCATAAACCTGCCTGAAGCTGTAATGTTTAGCTAAGTATGAATACATCTACTGATTAAAAATAAGCTACTAAAATAGCTATTGGTCTCAAAACATGTATAATGTATGTCTATTTATAAAGCCAGACATACAGCCTCTTGAATTTGTTTAATATTTAAAATAACCTTGTATAACTTGCATCATTTTGTCATTCGCTCTCATTAGCTATAGGAAATGGATTTAGTTACTTCAGAATAAATCCTTAAACATTCTTTCAAAGTTATTTTGGCTTCCTAGACAAAACAAGCACTTATCCCTTGCAGTGCGGAGGTATTTGCCTGGAGTTTTTCTTTAAGATATGCAAGGTACCGGTTTTAAGAAACAAGCCAAAAACTGCAAATAATGATATTTCTGGTTGCAATGATGTTTAGGGTTAATGTTTGATATTCTGAAAGTGGGTAACCTTTGAACAGTAGCTCATTGGGAAGGGTAATAGGGCACCGTTAGTTGTAAATGTTTGCATTGCCACACCATATTTCTCCAGCAGGTGGAGCTGTATATCATATCTAAAATTGCTGTTAACAGTCTTGTTATAACCATAGGGCTGCAGTAAGTTTGCCATGTAGAAAGGTCAGAAGTAAAAAAACTAAAAAAAGTGGACTATTTTTGTTATTATCAGAAAACCACCTTTTACATGAAGCTGGACTAAAACATTTCTAGGATAACAACACTGCTGAAATGCAAACAGCTTCTGTAGGTGCCTGTGTTATTCTGTGAATCAAACCCTAAGTCCCTGTCCCTCTTGGATCCTATATCAAGGCCGTGCATGGGACCATGACTTCTGCCCTAGTCAAGATTGAGCATACCCACCTGCCATTAAGCCCTACCTCCTCGTATTTAACTTTCCAATGCCGTAGCCACTGCTGCCCACTGACACTATAGCATTTGACAGTTGAATACCAAAGTCGGATGATAGGAATGGAATAGGCAGTGTTTAATATCGACTTGGGCAGAAGTTGAGGCCTCATATACAGCCTGACAACAGTCAAAAGCAACAACAGTCAGTGGGGTACAGGAAGTGTTCCAAAGAATAATTGGGTACTAGCAGGCACCTGTATTACAGCGCTGTTGCTCCTTTGCAAACATTTTGGGCAAGGTCAGGTTCACTTTAAGTTGGCTGCCCCTTTGTATCCAATTCTTTGAAGCATGGTGAACATTTTTCTTAACAATAAATAGAATTTCACTCTTCAATAGTTCTGATGACATCATTAAGCAGAGAAATATAAAAATATGAATCTGAGCAAGGCTGTACGGTTATAAAAAACGGTCCTTGTAACACCCGATTAGTTACATGCTGTATCGGTTCATTGCTGATACATGTTGATAATAGCTCTACTTTTATTACCAGGCTTGCTTTACTAAAGTGTTTGGTATAACAACAACCTGTGTAAGCCCCATAGCAATCCGTGAAACGTAAACGGTTCTTTTTGTAGGTCCTATAGCTCAAAGGATAACATTTAAAATATTAGCAACGACTTTAAAATCCATCCACAACTCTGCCCCCGGCTATATCTCAAACCTTGTCTCAAAGTATCACCCTAACCGTCCCCTCCGTTCTTCCAAAGATCTGCTTTCCAGCTCCCTCGTCAACTCTTCCCATGATTGCCTCCCGGACTTTTCTAGAGTCTCTCTGGAACACTTTACCACAACCTGTACAACTATCTTCCACTCTGACTGCCTTTAGGCGATCGCTTAGGATTCATCTCTTCAGGGAAGCCTATCCCACCTCAACCTAAGCACTGAACGATCACGTTCTCAAACAATTTATCCCCACACAGCTACCTCCTCATGTATCGCTTTACCCTCCCTTTTATATTGTAAGCCCTCAGGGCAGGGCCCTCCTTGCCATCTTGTCTTGCATTGTATTGTGATTGTAATGTCTTCCTTATATTGTATCCTTGAAGGCATTTTGGCTGTTGGCAGGGTTATTTATAAATTAATGGAGGACCCATCTTCAGTATGGGTGCTCTCCATGTGGTGTGGTCCACTGCTTGCCTGGGTAGTAGGGACCAATATCGGCCGCAGTTAATTAATATAGTCCCCAAGGCGGTGTATTGCGGCTGGGGGCATCAAATGCGGCCACAGATGTAAAGTTTTGATTACGGTTCATAGTGCCTTCAAGGACCTGAAACCTGATATTTTATATTGTCTGATTATTGTTTATTACTATGTATTTATAATAACATTATTTATACTGGTTTTGTTAATAAAAGGCTGCTGTGGCCATTGAACTCCACCCCCGGAGTGTTGGTATTATATAGAGCAGAGTGAGAACTTGGGGTTGACATGTGCAAAAGGGGGTGAAGAGGATAATGGGGACCTCTGAACTACCTTAGTCATGAGATTTATACAACCCTGTCAGACAGCAGAACCAAGTTGGTGACCTGATGTTTCCCTGCTGATATTATGCAACAAAGAAATATCTCCTGCGTGTCCCAAGTCTGGAACTGGACAGTAAAAATAAGCAACAGCAGACTCATGATGTCATTTCTCTCCTCCTGTTAGCATGTTCCCTGTCAGCACATGTTTGGCACCTAGTGTTGCCCCTCTTTCTCCCAATCTACATGACAGGTGAATAAAAGAGAATGATACCAAATTATATTTTGGTATTTACACCATATTTAACCCCTTCGTGATGGGAGACGTACACTGTACGTCCCGCCACAAAGGGACCAAATGACTCATCACGTACACTGTACGTGACAAGTTATTTGCTGCATTAGAGGCCTGGTAACCGCTGAGAATCAGCGGTTACCATTCATTAATGGATGCCTCAGTATAGAGGCATTCATTAATGAAAGGGTTAACCTTTTTCAGACACCTGAAACCTTAATATTGGGTGTCTGAGAGTCAAAGCAGAGCGGGCAAACATGCCGGCAAAAGCCGGCATTCTGACAGCTCGAATAGATCTAGAGATATCTCTCTCAGATCGTGTACTGGCTTTTTTTTCTTTCACTTTCAGGAATAGATACATAATGTATCTATTCCTGAAAGAAGAATGTTTCAGTTTTCTGATCGTTGTTGGGACGTTCAAGAAAACCTTTAGTGACAGCTGAATCCTGAACTGCTGCAGGATCAGTGTCACTAATTATTATTGGCTGTTCTGAAGTTTAAAACAGCCTAATAATAACCAAAAATGTATTAATTTATCAAGCAGTAATAGTGAGATTAATTCACAATGACTGCTTGATTTAAATAAATAAAATGAAAATGTTAAAAGTTTTTTAAAAATTGTAAAAAGTGTTAAAAAAATAAAAATAGTGAAGACTGTAAAAAAAAAACAACTAAAGGACAAATAAATTTATGTAATTATTTATTGCATTTTTTTTTAGCTGTGCTGGTTTTGTACAAAATACTACAAATCAAAACTGGGAAAAAAAGTGTTTTTTTAAACGTTTTTTCCTCTTTTTTTATATTTTATTTGTGAGGTCCTCTAAAAAACAATATATAATATGTGTGGGTGCACTTTGTAAGAAAGTATATTACTGACGTGGAAGAATCACACAGCAAAAATTTCAAAAGTGTGTCAGTCATTTACGAACAGAAACTAAAAACAAGCTCAGTCATGAAGGGGCTAAAAAAAAGAAAATGAATTATTTTGTAATGATTATATAACTGCACCATTTGGTATTTTTATGTCTACCTGCAGTTAGCTATACTGTCACTTGCTCAAAAGCAAGTGAAAAGAGTCAAAAATAGTAGGCACTTTTTGAAATTAACTTTCTTTTTCTCCTCTCTTGGGAGCCAAACATATAGAGGAAGGCAGTCAGGTAAGCGGCAGTACTTCCACGAGCTGAGTGGTCTCCTGCAGAGTGTTGTATTAGTGATTGAGACTCCTGCCAAAATATGAATAGTAATTATGAAACACGGTTGGTCTGTGCAGTATTTAAAATAGTTCCCACAGTGTTCCATGGATGGAAAATGATGCAAAGCACCATCTGTTCAAACCTGGGATTTTTTTATTTTTTTTTGTAAACCAGCACATACATCTATATAAGCATCACACAATCTAAGCATGGCAGTTCATTGAAAACACTTAATAAAGGTTGAATTAAACACACCATTTGTCAGTAATGTGCCAGGGCAAGAGCATCCCTCTACGAGCCTAACTACCGAACAAATAACGATCCCGGGGGATGCTGCATCAGCGTGTTTACCAACACATGTTTGCCTTTGGGGAATTACTAGCTCAAGTGCAACAAGACACATCTGTAGTATGAATATTTTAGAATGAGTTCTCTGTGCCATTCCCATTTAACTCTGCAAGAAACAGCAGCATTAATGTAGAGCTCTAAAAAATGCTAGCAGGAAGGCTTTTACTGCAGAAGGGCTTTGTATGTCTCTTCTACAATAAAAGCATCTCGTGCTTGCAAGTTTTTTTAGATTGTACATTGGGCCATTCATGCATATTAAAATGTAACTATGACAAACCAAAAAACAAACGGAAAAAAAAATCCTTTTTCCAATCTTTTTAAAATTATTTTTCAATTATCTTATTTATATTTTAATTTTTTCGGCTAGAACTATGAGGTGAGTGAAAAGCACTCACCACATAGTTCTCCTTTAAGCCTGCAGGTGGACGTTTAGGCAGCCTTTGAAATGTTTTTGCTGCTTTTTTCAAAAAGCCTGTTGTTTGTAGAACTTAATATTTAAACCCAAAAATGTACACACGCAAGTAAATGAGTCACAGGAGCGAATCCTTCCTTATCAGATGGTTCTGTCTGAGGCCCTGTTTCTGCTGTGCTAATTCATAGCTTTATATATATGTGTGT
>NW_017307474.1:458590-463620 GCF_000935625.1 Nanorana parkeri | reverse complement strand
CTAGGTTTTGGGGGAAAGGTAGGGGTGATAAAATTGCCCCATGAAGAGTCATGCTATATTTTATATAATTTTGCAAAAGTTGCTCTCGAGTTTTTACATATGTTACTCATTATTTACACTCTGAACCTATTATGCCCATCCCCTATGATGTAGAGCAGACCTCAACATTTTACGCCCCGCGGTCCCTCTGTCCCTCTCCGGCCAGCGGCCCTGAAATGGACAGATTGCTGACTTGCACTCATTTATCGCTGGCTGACAGTGGACTTGCTGGCCTCCAAGGCTGGTGCATCTACTGCAAGCCAGCTCAGTGCAGGTTGGCGATTTGTCCATGTCCAGACTGCGGTACTCTTCAGTCGTTAGTTGCTAGGACCACTGGGGTACCAGCAACAGGTGACCTCAGGGGTCCTCTTCCTCTGAATTCATGGGTTGCTAGAACCGCCAGGCAGTCTTAGCGACCAGTGACGTCAAATGTTTTCCCTGCCCCCAGCATTACAGAAGGACAGGCCTCTGGGCTGTAAAAAAAAATAGAAAAAGAAAGTATGTGCCTCATACTATGTGGGGACATTCAGGGTCCATTCACACCTACGCCATACATTACAGTGCAGCAGGTCTGTTGCATTGCCATTCATTTGAATGGCACCCCAAATGCACCTCCCAGCTGCAATGCGGTCGACCACGCTGCAACATGCGGTACTGCAACACGCGGTACTGCAACACCATGCAGTGCAGTTGAAAAAAGTAGTAGTTCAACCTATTGGTTCAGCCCTCCACAACAGTTCCAGTTTCTCATGTGGCTCCTTGAGAAAATGAATTGACCACCCCTGATGTACAGGATGGGTTCTCTAATCTGCCCAATCACTGGTTCCCCCGAACAGTGGCTAGCATGAGGCATTCATGGGCACCTATAGACATCCAATTAAAAACGGGAAAGACTGTCATCTCAAGTCTGTTCCTGTACCTGTACAAAATTGTCAATATTGTTGCTGCCAATTGAATAAAATCAAAATCTACGTTTTTCCACACTGCAATTGACAACCTTGGAGAATAAACAAGTTTAAACATTTAAAAATTTTATGAGCTTTTCCACTGCCACACAGGGCTAAACCTGGTTAGCTGGAGTTGACCTTTAAAAGAAAAGTTGATCCTAGATGATATACACAAAGTTTTTTCAGTTGTATTTTTGCTAATATTTACTGCCAAACGTGTGTTACAACCATAAACAAGCAGTTTTTCACATTGAGTTACAAACTGATTGAATTAAAGTGGAGATTTCTTCTTACAGCTATAAGCCATTAGCGTGTGGCATAAAGTGCAGCTTTGCAAATAGTTTTTTTGCAGACATGGAATTTTCTCTTATAATACAATTTCAAAATTGAGCAAAAAGACACAGTGATGCCGCTCTAAATTAAATTACACTATAATTCTTCCCAGCATGATATATTGGCAACAGAATAGAGTACTGGAGGCAATTATAGTTCTCTTACATGCTGAAAGAATAATAAGTGTGCTAAGGAGGACGATCTTCATATGATTTAAGAATGTTGAAGTAACAGGTAGATTATATAAACACAAAGGGAGAATTTGTTAACTTTACTGGCTGCATAAATTTGATGCCTCGGAACTACTATCCTGCTGTGCACAACATATGAAAACTGTCAGAAGCAAATGCTTCGAAGCTGCAACAAGAAGGAAGCAGAAGGATCTTCTGCTGTTCAAAGGCCATGAGAGGACCCAGGTCTGTCTCTGAATCAGGAAATTCAGCCTTTACCTCCCACTGCAAACATTTATTTTCCACCTGTAGCTTTATCCAATCCTCAAATCTTTTGAGTTTAGAATTTGCAAATGTAATTGTAATAATCAGGTTTTTAAAAATCATAATGGAGTTGTAGCCTGTTTATTGTTTTTTTTCAGATGTATTTGCAAAAGAGATTCGCTTAAAGGGAAATTCCACCTTTTAGGAAAAAATAGTAAATGCACACATATTCATAAAATAAAAACATGTGCATTTATAAAATGTTTTGCATTGGAGCCAGTAAAGCAACCATGTTCAGTAGCGCACTGCAACTGCAATAAAAACAACAGCATCAGATGCAAGGAGAAGAACCCCATGATTCAGGTTACTGTGTGTGTGGTGGTGGTGGTGGTGGTGGTAGTTTGTTGATGTCATCATGTTACACCTTGAATATGGGTGTAACATGAAACATGGTCCAAAAGGTAAACTTAACCTTTAACCTTTTTTCTGCCACCGACGTATAATATACGCTGGTAGTGTGTTTACATGTGTAAAGACAACAGTTGGCTTTACACTGGAAGTAATCATTTCCAGAGACTTTGCAATGGTCTGCAAATGTGGCATTAGGGGTCTAATAGACCTCTAATGTCTCCTTAAAGACAACCAGGTCAATAAAGACAGTTTTGGACATCTGACCTTGGTGTGCTGGTGACACATTGTAGCTACTTAAAGACAACCTGCCACCACTAAAATTCTATCATATAGGGGGATTGTGAGCCCCCTATGTGATAGCAATAAAGGTAAGTAAAAATGTAAAGTTAACTCTAAACTGCACAAGGCTGAGTCTAAACTACGCAAGGCTGAGTGAAATTGTGTCAGTGCATTCAGGAAGTACATCCTATGGACATATTCAAAAAGGTAATTTTACAAACTTCTAGGTCGCTATGGTTATTAGAAGTAGGATAAAAGTTATGGTAGTTCAATATAGAAATACATATTGATTTTTGGTTTTTGACAATAGATGCCCTTTTAATCTTCACTTTCAAATTACTATATTATAGCAGGATCACAGAAAGTTGTTTTAAGAGGTGGATTGGTATACATTTCTGGGGCCTACTAAGTACCGCCAAATGCCAAGTCTGATAGATTGTGCACATGCACACACACATGGCTCTGCATCATGTTGGCCTGGACATTATCAATTATTATCATTATTATTTTTATTATTATTATACAAGATTTATAAAGCGTCAACAGTTTGCACAGTGCTTTACAAAACTGGGGAAGATAATACAGTCAGCAATACAATTTCAACACAGTCAGGAAGGTAGGAGGGTCCTGCCCGTGAGAGCTTACAATCTTGTAGGTTAGATGTCATGTGTTGGTCATGCCCTCCCAGTTATATCTGCCTCTTCCACTGGCACTGCCCCAATAAATAACACAGGCTCTGGAATCCAGCGTTTGAATGATGATAGCTGAAGCTGACACATACATGACGTTCTTTATTCTGTAATGTCAGAAAACAGCTGTTGGAGTATCGGGGAAGAGCTGTGCCCTCTGCAGTCTTTGTACTCCAATAAATGGACGTTTGCAGAGAGTTGCCTGAGCACATTTGATGAAATCAGTATTTTATATCCAGAACAGCTTTCATTTTTTTCATTACAAATAGAGTCATTTGGAGCTGGTGTCTCTCTAATTATGAGGCTGTGCAATTTTCCTTTCCATCTGTTAAAAGGTCTAGTGGAAGGTTAAGTGTAAAAACAAACCGTAAAATAAGCGAGAAAAATTACGCCACTGACGACGGTGGAGTTATAGTGTTTGATATAATGTTTTGCTGTAAATATAAAATAAAAGAATGTACTGCCTTTGAACGGAGAATAACATACATTCTGCCTTTTGCTTATATCATTTTGCTGACTAATTGAAGTTGATTAACTATTCACAAAGCCCAGCAAGCATCGTTGAGTGTGAATTTTTATGTTCTGTTGCTATGGTTTTAGTGTTATGTAAGTGCCCTGTAATAGCATACGCAATGGGACAAGCAAAAGGAAGGTTAAGGGTAATGTCGGGCATTAATGGGGGCGGACGGGATCTCCTTTTATAGTTGCTAAACACGCAATGGTTCTACAGATTTTTTCAGAGATGTCTTCATGTTCAGTCAAAAATAACCTGTCATGAGTGATATACAGGGCTTGTCTTTGCTGACCTTTTCAATCAGAATTAGTCATCTTGAACAAGTATGCAGGAAGTGAAGTCAAAACCCTTTATCTGTATAGCTGCCCTGGATCAGATAGTTAGAAAGCACAGGAGACAGCATCACAACAGCCAGACAATTAATATTGCCCCCATATACAGGTATCTCTTACAGCAGGATTCCTTTAAAGCCCACAGCACAGCTATTTTTTTTTTTGGCAATCTTTAATTTTTACATTACTGCTGTTATTTATTTATTTATTTTATTTCTTAAGGGGCTCTCTGAGCTCTCTCCTGAAATGTAAAGCAGGGAGCCCGACTCATCAAAACGGTGTCTATGATCGACACCAGTGCCGGTGTTGTGCGTCTACCCCCCTCAACCTGCATTAATGATTCCAAAAAATAAAAATAGCTGTGCCTGAAGTTGAGCTTTGGGCCTCATTCACACAGCTAAGAGTCGGCTCATACACATCCGTGCGGCTTGCATGGCCGTATCGGGCCGTTCCCGGGAAGGACAGGTGCTTTGTGTGATTGTACGCAGCAGCCTGTTCTTCTCTATGGGAGTACACGGCCATACGCTCACCCGAGCTGCACATCCGTGTGGGTGCGGGTGTCCGTACTCACGCCACACGGATCTGTACGGGCATACTTTAAGCTGTGTGAATGAGGTTTTGAAGTGTTTCTAGGCAGAAGGTTTTTTTTAACTTGATTAAATTGTCACACTTTATTCATTCCTATTCCTCACAGCACCTTTTTATACGGTGTATTGCATTCCGACATGCTGTGCTGAAAAAATTACTGCATGTCCTACTTTTTTCTAGTGCACCCCACCACAGCATGGGAGTGTCAACTGACATCATAAGGCCCGGAGCAAATTGCCTATTCTATGCGTTGGAACTGCAATGGGCACAGCCGCTCAGCACAGCCCAACGCATCTGGTGTAAATGGGCCCTAAAAGAGGATTTCCCCTAAGAGACTTTTTCTCACTTTCTGTTTCTGGAAGATAGCAAATAAAAAAAGACTGACAATGGTTGTATCCACTGACATTCCCTATGCTATTCAAAATAAAAAAAAAAAAAAAAAAAGTTTGGTTTATCGGGGCCCT
>NW_017307474.1:445480-458545 GCF_000935625.1 Nanorana parkeri | reverse complement strand
CAGACCCAACGCTATTTAAAAAAAAAAAAAAAAAAAAAAAAAAGTTTGGTCTATCGGTGCACTGTAAAAGATTGTTCTTGATATCTTCATGGAAAAGGTAAACTGGTTTGGAATTAATTCATCGCTCCCAACTGTCCCCTAATTTGCAACAAAATCTCTCTGTCTCTCTTTCCATTCATTTGTCCATCTCCTTTACTCAATCAGCCTCATAGCATTGTATGACGGTTATTCATAATATACAGTATATGATGGTAAAGGGGTCCAGCGTAACATGATCTGATAATGTTTTTTTTTCTCTCTTTTAAGACTCCATGGCTCTGGAACACAAGGCAGTGCTGGTACAATTATCCTTATCAGGTAAGGAGCACTCTATGTGACTCTAATTGCCAGCTGTATGTAAATTAGTTTGAATTTTGTGCCTTTTTGTGTGCCCGTTTTTGTCTCTCATACATCATACTGTCAATGATTTTATCTTATAAAATAGTGTTTCTTCAGAAGATATTGGGGGAGGGCACAGGCATTTTATATGCGGTGCTGTCAGTTTTTAGGAAAGCTGCTAATTTGCATAGTAGCTGCTCTGTAATGGTAAAGAGAGAAGCTAAAGCTATTAATTAAGGCAGCATCTAATTAGTTTTGGAGCCCTACTTTAGAGGATAAGAGTATTTTGGAGAAAGTCACATGAAATGTCATAATAGTCATTCACTATTCCCTGTGTTTCCAAATTCCAACAGTCTGTTCCAAACTAATTGTAAAAGAATGCCATACATGCACAGGTACCCCTATTTTATACCCAAGAGTTATAATGGTGGCAAACAAAAACGACATTGTCTGGGTTGCATTCTTTGCCGTTCATGTCAATTCTGTAGTGTAGTGGAGTGTAGTACAAGTACATCGACAGATGTGACCATCTGCAAGCACTTTTTGGTTCTGAAGGAAGGTACAGAGAGTAATGAGGAGCTGTGCTTTAAGCTGTTATTGGATTGGAGGGAGGGAGTTGCTTCAACTAGTCAATGAGCTGGCCTGAAACTTCCCAGGCTCAAAGGCTGAGGATCCCAGCAGGTATAGGCATTTATTTAGCATCAAGATCAAAGCCAAGTGGAAAACTGCAGCCATTGAATGGTTAAGCTTGGTCTACTGAGTTAGTTTGAATGCCAGATTTTCATGTTCGACTGGCTCCAGGCTCATGATGGAGCTGGCTCCTAAGAAAATACTGCTGGCTCCTGGATTGGACAGACTGGCCCCTTAGCTCCATATTAATTTGTTCACCCCATATGTATTATTTTTGACATTTGTTTTTGTATTGTTTTGTAAAAATAAAAAAAGTTACTCTTCTTAGTTAAAGGTAACATTTTTGTAGACATATAAGGGACATTTCAATAGATGTTGGCCTTTGTAAGCTCTGTGAATGTAATATTCTGGGTTTAGTGGTGGCAGTGTCACCCAGCGGACTCTTTGTTTACATAGCATTACATCTCAGTGTGCTTTGGAAGCTTGCATTAAAAAAAGAAAAATAACAATGTTAGCTCAGAGTTTGAAAAGAATGTGAACCGACAACATGAGCGATTTTTTTTTAAACCCTAGAGGTTCACATCTGTTGCTGAACACTACATAGATATTTGAAAAGCGCTGATCTTTGCAGAGGCCATTTCATGTTTCTGAGCCCCAGCTGTTTAAGTCTATTTCAGAATTTACTCCGTTTCCCTAAATTATGGGCTTATCAGGCTGCAGTAACTCCAGTAATGACATGTTCCTTAAAGAGATCTGGTCACAACTAGAATTATGAATAATTTAAGGCAGAATCTTATATAACCATGCAGGATTACTTGTAAAACATGTACATTTGCATCCTAATTTGTCTTTGTTGTCTTTGGATGTTTGTGTTTCATGGTTGAGTTTTAGTCAGATGGTAAATGGTCATGTGAAGTTTGAAAGTTGCTGCCTTGAGCTTACAGACTGCAAACTCGGAAAAAAACACAAGTGTAAAAAATGATGTGTGGCGCCTTCAAAATCGATACCAGACTCTTATCCCAGATAGGTGTTTGGTATGGATTTTGAGGAGGGCAAAAGTACAAAAATGGGGTTCCCGTCTATACATCAGAGCCCCCCCCCCCCCTTTCACATCAGGATCCCGCCTTTCACATCATTGTCCCTCTTACATTAGTAGCCCCCTTCACATAAGGAATGCCCTCTTTTCTCATCACAGCCACTCTCACACTAGGAGCCCCACTATACATCAGAAGCCCCCCTTTACATCAGAAGCTCCCCCTTAAGATCAGAAACTCTCTGTTCACATCAGAGTCCCCCCCTCTTTTACATCAGCATTCCCCCTTCACATCAGGAACCCCCCTTCACATCAGAAGCTACCATTCACATCAGAAGCTACCCTTCACATCAGAAGCTACCCTTCACACCAGAGCCCCCCTTTTACATCAGCATTCCCCCTTCACATCAGGAGCCCACCTCACATCAGAAGCTACCCCTTCACATCAGAAGCTACCCTTCACATCAGAGCCCCCTTTCACATCAGCTTTCCCCCTTCACATCAGGAGCCCCCCTTCACATCAAGAGCCAACTTCACATCAGAAGCCTGCCTGCACAATGGAAAGGCATAATGTTGTGTTAAAATTTTGGGGCACCCCCAGGTAAAGCTGAAGGCACTTCAGGTTGCCATGTCATCCTGGTTGAGAAAGGCTGGCCTAAAGGGTCTAAGTCCATGGAGGGGCTTGCTCCATAACTTCTTCAGACAGGAAAGACTGTTGTTACTTGTGTTTTGCAGTCAGGGTTCTTTTTGCCTTACTACACTTCATGTTGTTTTTTTTATTTATTTTATTTATTTTGCTATGTTCTGTATTCTGTCCTCTTACCTAGTCATTAAAATTAAAACAGTTCTGTTTTGGGTTTTTTAGCAACTAACAGCTGACCTGCATTACTACTACATTGTCGAGCTGTCCTTCTACTGGTCTTTGATGTTTTCTCAATTCACAGACATCAAACGAAAGGTAAAAACTCATTTCATCACACATCCGCACATTGTTCCATTAAATTGTAGAGCCTCTCTTCAATAGAAATGTAACGAGTACAGTAATGGGTTTTACGATTTATGATACGATGATCTTTTGCATTGTCACATTAATCTGTTATTTGGCTTTATTTGTGTTCTGCTAACAGCTTTTTAAATGTAATTTTCATCTTTGCATCAATAAAACGAAATCCTTTTGTAGTTTGTTAATAGGTTGAATGTTACATTGTGTTATATATCTTGGATAGTTTATGAATATTGTTACCTTTTTTTGGTTTTGTTTGTTTGTTTTTTAATGCATTCCAGACGAAGAATATTTTATGGGCCAGTAATAATAAAACATGGGAAGAGGTACTATCAAAAAAGTACACAGCATTGCAGTGGTGACTGTGTTTTCCCATTTATCTGGTTCCTTTTAAAGCGGACCTCTACCCATATATTTAACATAACAAAAAACACACCTTTAGAAATGTTTAGTAATGACAATCTACAAACACATACTTCTAGATAATTGTCGGCTTTGTATTCTTTGCATACCTTATTTTTCTTTTCTTCCCCAGTCTTGTCACAGTGGCCACGTTTACTAAGGGCAGATTACTAGCTCTCCTCTTACTTCCTAGATTTCTGGCACGTGTGACTAGACATGTGACGAGGACATGTGAGCATGCACATCATCTCAGGGGAGGAAAATCTCATCTGGAATCTCACAAGATATCAGGGAAAGGCATTTGTCCTGGTCACATGTTTAGTCACATGTGCCAGAAATCCAGGAAGTAAAAAGAAAGCTAGTAACCTGCCCTTAGTGAACATGGCGACTGCCAGAAGACTGGGGAAGAAAAGAAAAATAAGGTATACAAAGAATATAAAGAATATATTGTGAATAGCCCGTACAGCAGCCCTTTGGCTCGACTGAACCCCGCCCCCCCCCCAGTACATCCTGCTGTGCTGATTATTATTATTAATATTGTTCAGGACTTATACTGTATAGCGCCAGCAGTTTGTGCAGCGCTCTACAATATAAGGAAGACATTACAGTTACAATAAAATTCATGACAAGATGGTTAGGAGGGCCCTGCCCGTGCAAGCTTACAGTCACTTACCTTGCTCCCTGTCAGTCATGCTGTAAACAAACCAGTTTTACCACCCTTTTTCTCAATGACAGCAATAAAAATATCATCATCGTTATTGGCCCATTTAATTCTGCCAAAGCTTGCATGAGAATAATAGAACAAAATGGTCAATAGATGCTATGAGAAACATTGATTTTTCTGCCATGACATAGAATATTAAATGGGCCCTGCAGGGAGCACGCAGTGAGCAGGGTAATGAGGGCATGTGGTGGAAAACTAACATTATTCACCCCTTACTGTCGTTTGGTGGTTGAGGGGACTCACTTTCCAAAAATCAAGAAGTGTTATAACAATCTGATACAACCAATAGATCTCATCTATAAATGTGTCTGAAAATAAAGATTCTCTCAAAACCCTCTGTGTGCTGATATCAGCCAACCAGATTCTGCCATTCATACTCACAGCACAGTATTGAAAATTATGATTGGTTGTCACAACAAAATCTTCCTGAGATATCCCTTTGTTTAGAAGTCATCATAAGTAAAGCCCAGTTCTCATAAGGTGTTATTAAACCCAAATCTTAAAGTAGAACCGGGTAAAATGTTTTAATAACCCTTGCAGTGGGGCTACCCCAACACTACAAGGGATAAAGTGATATTAAATTCAAAAGGATTTTAAGCTTTTTCCAAATGAAATCACTTACAATGGATTCAGTACCTCTCTAGGTGCATTTAGTGTGCACCAATACAGCACCTGTGGTCACACTGTCATTTTGTACCTTTTGTCACAAAAAAGGTACAAAGCCAATGAAAGTGGCTCTGCACCACGTGATTACTGTGACCAATCACAGCAATCACAATATGTAAACAATGGCTGTGATTAGCAGCTTGCTCTCCATTTTCTTTCACACACTAATCTATTGTAAGAGAAAAACTTCCTGATCACCAGCCATTACCAGCACCAGAGCCAGCCAGTACCAGGGCCAGCCAGTACCAGTGCCTGTACAACCAGGTCCAGTGTCATCCAATACCAGTGCCTGTGCAATAGTACCAGTGCCTGTCCACCAAGTTCCATTGTCTGTACACTCAGTACCGGTGTCTGCGCACACAGTACCAGTGCCATCCAGTACCATTGCCTTTTTACCCAGCACTAGTGCCATCCAGTACCTGTGCCTGTACAGCCAGTTCCATTACCTGCACACCTAGCACCAGTGCCTGTATAATCAATACCAGTTCAAGTACATGCAGTATCAGTGCTATCCAGTGCCTGTACAGCCAGGTCCTGTGCCATCCAGCATCAGTGTCTGTACAGCCAGGTCCAGCACCATCCAGCACCAGTACCTGTACATGCAGTACAAGTGCTATCCAGTATCAGCACTTGTACAGCCAGGTCCAGTGCCATTCAGTACCAGTGCCTGTACACCCAGTTCCAGTGTCTATACCCCCAGTACCAGTGCCATCAGTACCTGTGTCTGAATACATTATGGCCTAAATTTATGAAGATAGGTGATTTATGTACTATGGTTTATAACAGAAAGAAAGGGAAACTATTTTTTTTTTACATTTTCAGTTGTTTTTTCCTAACAGTAAAAAATAAAAAGAAAGCCCAGTGGTTGTTTTGTACCACCAAAAGATAGCTCGATCTGTCTCAAAAAATTACATAAAATTAATTTGGGTACAGTGATGGATGACCAAGTAATTGTCAGTCAGACTATCAGAGGAGTGAAAAATGGCCTGGATATGAAGAAGATTCATGACATTTTTGAGTATATTAAGTGCTTTCTAATTAAAAGCTTTGATTTGAAGGTATTAACACTACTTTAATGAAAAGGGTTTTCAGTCTCTGCACCCTGTATATATGTTTGTTGTTTCTGCCACTGTATCCCCGACCATGGAGAAGCAGGAATAGTTCCAATCCATCTCTATTGTCAGGATGTAGCTACTTTTGCAGCAATTTGAAATGACCTCACTTGTACCAAGGTTTTCATAACAGAATGCCAACTCCACCGTGCTGGTGATATGCATGGCTGAACATCAAGTGGAATTTCAATAGGGAACATTTTCTGCTATAGAATCTCCGGAGAATATTCATACAAATATACAGAGACTTTTATATCAAGTGGAACGTTCTACACTACTGACAGACTGAACATTCTCAAAACGGGTCAGAAAAGTGTCATAGAATCAGAAATGTAAATGCATAAATGATCAGAGATTATCTGAGGTTTAGAGGGGATGACTACTAAAGATTTCTCCAATCCAGTCTTGAAGGATGATGATGCAAGTGGCATGACTAGCAATCACGGGGGCCCCATACAAAATTTTGCTAGTATCGGTATTGGTGCATCCCTACTGCCTTCTGAAATACAACTCAACATCTGTACAATGTAACATTATCATTGCTTGCTGGAAGCAATGCATGATGGGATATGTAGTGTGAATTCAAGATTTGATCACATCAAGCAGGAGGGAAAGAGACACATAGCACACTGGGAATCCAGGAAGTTGATGAAAGTGATGGGCAGACAATAGGCAGCACTCACTACATGAAAATATATATTTTTTAAAAAGTAAGCTTTGATTGTATTATCAAAAACAACTCCAGTATGTATTCCTATTACAATGCTGATGTTATAACAGGATGTTATATGCTGGACTTCACAGCGCCCTTAAGCAAGGACTCTTTAAACTTGATACGAGGATCAAAACATTGTTACCACTCTTTTTATGCAAAATAATTTTGTTTGCTTTTACAGTAATTGTTGCAGCAGTTGTTTACCAAGGCTCTGGCATGCACTCTCTGTGGAAGCAATAAATCATCATAAATAATATTATAAAATAAAAATCATGAAATAAAAGCAGAGCTTGTAAAATGTAAATACTCTAAACGCTTCGGAGGTACTGTTTACAATATCTTGCCATGCATACACACTGGCAGTCCCTGAGGTGAACTCCAGACACAGAAAAGTTTAATAAATAGACTAAATATAATATAATAAGAAGAATATTATATAGCCACAAAAGATGTAAACTTGTGTGCACCAAATGCCTTTAGAAATCCGGTTATTACCAGTGATATCATTGCTACATGTGCAAAGAGCAGAGCTGTGGGAGGGACCCAGAAAGCCACACCCACTACAGGCTGGGGCGGAGACAAGACCAGTCACCAGCACAAGGAGAGAGAGAGCAGCAGTGAGCAGTCTATTACAGGAAGTTAAAGTTTCATACTGGATTTCTGCACAGATCTGGAAGAAATACACAAAGCATGGCAAGATTTACATAAGAATATACATGACTCTTGTATTTACACAACATTTGCTTATCCCAGGGTTAATCCTTGAGAAATAAAATGTTTCTAGTGTTGACGTTCTGTGGAATAGCTGTAGATCTTTGCTTGACATTTGTATCCAATGCCAACCTCATATATTATGCCTTCCTAAATATTCAGAAAGACTAATACATTTTACATTATTACAGGATCTGTTGACGGCTCGCTCATGTCTAAATCTGGTCCCCTTTGAGTTGCTCTGTAGCTTGGAGGAATTGAGAGGGTGCCAGGGTTTCTTCAATATTTTATTTAAGCAAACCTATCAGCTAAAAATCAATGGCACCGTTCCAGCGCTTGTTCTTTTCTTCTTTTCCTTTTCAGATCAGAACTACAGAGGTGATCGGATTGCTTTGTATGTGCCGAGCTTTAAATAACTGATACGCAGTTTCTTGTATAAGAAGCTGCAAAATGTAAAATTACGCTCCAAGTCATACATTTTACTAACCAGTGATACTGATGGAGCAGAGGAACTGATTCATCGAATAATGTTCCCTGTGTTCTTTATTAATTATTCTGTGATATATATTGTTTTATGATTTCACATTCGGCAGTGAGAATTTGAGCTTTCCATGTTGGAAATTGCCATCATTCATTTCAGCTGTAAAGTTGCCTGTAGACAGCAATTAACAGTTTGACATTTGGAGAAAATAAGAAAGCTGTGCAGTCTTTTGCCCACTCCGTAGATTAATAGAGGATGAATAACAAAACTGGAGGAAAGAAAATGAGCTGAAAATTGAAGTTTCTACAATCAGCAACCAATATGAATCCCTTATCAACTTATGGCAACTGTAAGGCTGAATTTTAGGCAAGCAGTTAAATAGACATGAAATACATATGCAGGAGCTCATATTGCCAATACATAGTATTTTTTAATCTGTCAATCCATTCATTAGAGTAAGTCCTCATTCATACGGGTGTGCATAGCCTTTTAAGCTGGCCATACACTTATAGATTATCTGCAGACTTTCTATGGTCAGATGGAAAGAGTGCAACAGATTCCTCCATCTACGCTAAACTGTGTGGCTGGAGGAATCTCCCACTGGGCCAAACTTCAGAATCTTGCTAGTCGGCCCGCTTGCTGTCAAAATACCTGAACAATCTGATTGGATGCAGGCATTGTTCAGGTATTACCCCTTTTTGGAAAGTAGACACTCCAAGGTGATGTGATTTTTTTTTTGCACAATGTTTTGGAAATGATGAAACATTCCGGCATTGGAGGGGTTAAAACAGTCTGGTATCTTGGTATTGGTGCAGGAGATAAAATAAATGAACAGGTCATGCACAGAGGGAGGCAGAGGTGAAGGGGTTAATGTACAGGTCATTTACAATAGGAGGATGGGGATGAAGGCGTTATTATACAGATGTGTAGGAAATGGGATGTGAAGGGGTTAATATACAGGTCAGAGCAGAGCTAGATTGGAGCTGACATATAGTGGAGAGGTGTTGACAGGGTTAAATATTATTACAAACTTTACTATTCTTTGCTGCTGCAGCTTGTTTTCGCTATGCTGGCTAATGATAGTGGGAGTATCGGCTTCTGCACACATCGCATGCCTGCATATAGCCAGGAATGAGAGGACGTACAGATTTTCAGGGGCGGGAGGGGGCATGGCGGTGCATTGAAGTCAATGGCACTGCAGCCATGCCCCCCGCCCACAGTACAATTGCCCGCACCCAGAACGCAGGCACATTAGTGCTTACATTCTGGTCCAATGTTTTTTGCAAAAATAGTGCAAGCACTATTTTTGCAGAATGCACTGGACCGGAACGCAAGCACTAATGTGCCTGCATTCCAGGTGCAGGCGATCACACTCATGGGGCGTGGCTGCCATTGACTTCAATGCACCGCCACTCCCCCTCCCTCCCCAGGGAAGCCAGCCGACTTGCGTTCCAGTGCGTTCCAGAGGCCGAATGCACTGGAATGTGGAGTTTGTGGTGTGAACCGGCCCTAAATCTATTTTACAGTATGTTTGCCATCATGCCACACTGTATACAATTTTGCAAAGCAAATAGTTGTTTTTGAATCTGCTGCAAAATGTATTACTTGGAGAACCTGCCAGTAAAAGCACTTCCTGTTGCAGGCTGACAACAATAAGCCACTGTCTATTAATAAGATGCAGTGTTGTCAGCGTGCCATGATGGCAGTCTAATGGCCAAATGAAGGAGAGCACACAGCAAGTTGACAATGCTGCTGCTACTTGCAAGGCAGTGATTTAACATTGTAAGCTTGCAAAAGAAAGTGCTATTACTGGAAGTATGTCCAGGTGAGAAAATTTTCAATAGAAAAAATTGAGAAAACACTATACAGTAAAACATGATGCCAGACATACTGAAAAATAGCTTTTGGAGTTGTATACACTTTAACACTGTTAATGGGATTGCAGTAAAAGAACAACAGAAAGACTGAAATACCTTTCCTGGAGAAAGTGCTGTTCCTAGTTCTCTCCTATGCGAACACAACAAAAAACATAGGCATTTGGTCATGTGATCTCTGCTGAAGGGGTGGATCCACTATCTGAACTCTTCAGCAAGGATCACATGACCAAATGCCTATGCTTTTGGATATATGTGCAGCACTAGCTGGAACTTGGAATCGTGGCTTCGCCAGGAAAGGTAATTATTTCAGACTTCCTATCAGTCTATATATTTTCTTCCAAATATCTTTATTAGAGCAAAAGATAAAACAGCCAATTATATAATGCTTCATCACCATTGTTACAACATCTAAAGTGCATTGTTTTCCTAAGGTAGTACATGGGTATACATTAGTGACATTGCTTTAGGCTTCTTTTCTTTTTTTCACCATGTTATTCTTTATAAAAATGTAAATTTGTATGCATTCAGATTAAGTTCATTCTGATGTATATAATTAAGTATTTTACTGCTATCTATGGCACACTGTTATCAAACCTTTACAACACACACAGGGACCGTGGGGAACAAAAGTAGCCACCCTCCAGAAGGAAGGACAGTGTCAGCCCCAATTCAGAGATGATTTCATGACCTACAGCCGAGTGATATACAAATAAGGCACAGTATAGTCAATAGTTAAAGGAGAACTATGAGGTGAGTGATTTTCACTCACCTCATAGTTCTAGCCGACCTGTGACAATGAGACTGTCACAGGTCGGCTTAGTAGATCGGGAGGTGAGCGAACACTGCCATGACAGGGGAGGGGCTGGATTCCCCGCTCCGATCCGCCAGCGCTGACTGGCGGATCGGACGGGGGAGGGGGCGGGTACATGGGTACAGCTGGCCCTGCCTCTAGATAGGCAGAGCCAGCTGTCAGTCACACAGCTGGGCGGATCCCGGCACAATTGTCGGGATCCGCTTCAGCTGCGGCGTCTCAGTATACCGCGATCAGCAGCTCGCGGTATACTGAGCTTAGGGTGACGGGAGGACGCTAGTTTGTGTCCTCCCGTTACCCTAAGGAGAACTATGGGGAAAAGCCTTAACCCCATAGTTCTCCTTTAAGGTACTTGAATACATTTTTCGGATTTACAGGTTTATTCACAAAAGGGTGAAGAGTTTGGAGAAGTGAACAATCTAGGACAACATAGCTGAACTGGAAAGTGAGCTGAATTGGAGAATTTTTCCAAATCAGCTATTTTGTCCTAGATTGTTCATTTCTCCTGCCTTCTCCAAACTCTTTACCCTTTTGTGAATAACCCTGTTAGTATCACTTAACTCAAGCCTAACCTATGAACATTACCCTTAGCTTCAACCTAAACCATAAAATATTATCTTTAAAGCCCAACTCCAGGCTATTTTTTTGTTTCAGATAGACTGGAGAAGGATAGAACCTCTGTTGAGTTAGAGTATGTTGTCTTCTGACCTTGGTTTTTTGGTGCCAGACAGAATATATATCGAAGGGGATCCTCTTAAACCTAATAGGGATATTGAAAGTAATGTTGTAACTGTAATTTGGGCTTTGAACCTCTGGTGAAAGTCACATAAACAAGAAAATAAATTCTATCAAGGCCAAGCTATCACCAATAATATTATTTTACTAAAATAGACATTTGACTATTTATAATGCTCCAGGTTATCTGAGCCGAACAATATGTGCTGAAATCTCCATAACAATATAAAATTATTCACCTGGTAATATTTAAATACAGGTCCACTTTGAGATAACAACCCTCTAAACACTTTTGTTATTTGAATAGTACATTTGTTGATAAGCATTAATACAATAGACGTAAAAGTACGATTGTGGAGGAACGGGGAAAGGATTTGGCTGAAAAGAGGGAGAGTTTGAAGCTCTGCTTTAATCCTCTCGGCATTCACATTTGAGAGTATATCAGAAAAGCTTTTTATTGTATGAAAATGTTTACACAAATCAAGGTGAGAGTGCAGACAGAATTACAGTAAAGAATTTGGAAATGTTCTTGTAGAAAAGGAATACATAATGCTGAGACAAGGTCTTGGGACAGGCAAAGCACAAACAAACTTGAGAAGAATGGTACATGGGTATCTATTCTGCAGAATTCTTTTTATAAAGAAGTCATTCTAATTAAAAACTTATTAAAATATATTGCATCCAAGGTCATCATTGTTGTTGTAGCCATTATATAATCAGACACATTTGGCTGGGGAACTGGTTTTGAAAGTGAATGCAGGCATTAGCCAGTGCAAGTGGAAAGTCTGACTTTTCTTGTTAGGAAACAAATTAAAGTAACCCTGTATGTAACCTAAAAAATATATAAATGAAAGTTCCCAACAGTGGAAGAGGTATTATACTTACCTCTCCGGCGGAATGTATCTCCTATTTTTTCACAATTATATGTGTCCATTATATACATTATGGGGGGAATTTATCAAAACGGGAGCAGACAAAATCTAGAGGAGCTCTGCATGGCAACCACTCAGCTTCTCTCTTCAGTTTTATCAGTTGAGATTTGAAGAAGAAAAAGAGATGCTGATTGGTTGCCACGCACAGCTGCTCCAGATTTTGTCTGCTCCAGTTTTGATAAATTCCCCTCTATATGTTTTCTGAAAGCAGAGACCCTGCAGATCAGAGGATGGAACCATAGTGCATATAGTGGGGGACACAGGCATCTGACACTCCTGTATGTGTCAAAAGTTTAATAGTCTGACTAAACTTTCTGTTCAGTGCTAGAGCGCGGAAGTGTAGAAGGCTACATGGGCTGGTGGAGACGTAAGTATAACTGTATTTTATTGCAGGGAACTGACAATTATTTAATTTGACTCACAGAGACACTTTAAAGGTAACCATTGCAATCACCAAGAATATAATCATAGTGGTACCTTCAGAATCTTTATTATCTGTTTGAAATGCACTTATCTTTCCCCAAAATTTTAAGACTAAACAGTGCTATTACTAAAATGTAAATGTAGACTTGTTGTATAAAAGTCACCAGCTAAACCTTCATCTCCATCACTAATCACTCTCCCTGTTTACTGACGTAGGCAGAGAGTGTAAGAGCCATACGCATCTCCCTGCCCAGCTCAACCTGGGATGCTCGGACCGGTGTCCCACCCAGCTCACTGATGTCACTGGTTGCCAGGTAAGATACTCTGGCCGGCGTCCTGCCCAGCTACTGGCAACCAGTTACATCACTGGTTGCCAAGAACTGAGCGGGATGCTCTGGCCCAGCTCCCGGCAACCAGTGATGACATTGAGCT